>NC_089197.1:31526980-31826980 GCF_963930695.1 Labrus bergylta
CAGGCTGAGGGGTCTTTCTATTTGAATGTAATAATGATGAGTTTGTTCTCCGGGTTGTAAATTTGTTAAAGCAGGACAGAAAAAGGACTGCACATGGGAGACATTCCCCTTGTCATTTGATCACCTCGGCTTTGTATGGGGGCTCTGGTTAAATACTGTGTGCCATACTTGAAGAATGAGGCATTGTTTTTGAAATAATATGACCCCCCCCCCCAGGAAAAACTTAACCAGATAAGAGTGTATCCCATTTAAAGATGTCTTAATACACCTGTTTTCTAAAAGTACTACTTCCGTGTCTATTGCATAGCACACAGCTAGTTACCCTGTACATAAAGATGCTAGTTTTGATTTTTCTGTCAAATATCACTTTTTGAAAGGGAAGCCTTCTTCTCGTACTGGTAGTTCCAACAAGCACATCTCGACATCTGTCTCGCATTTTTTGTATCGTTACGTGTTTTGATTACCTAGATGGTTCATAAAAAAAAAAAAGGAAACTAGATCTATTTATCTAAACATGAAAAAAGTTTAAAGTTATTTAATGTATAAAAATCGGGACGTATCATTTAACTGTAGATGACATAATCTGCTTTTTCAATAAAGTGGTTTTGTAGCTAACTGCAAAAGAAGTGTCTTGTTTCTTCTCCTGTTTTTTCTGAAGTTTCATTTTCATTTGTTTATACATCATAGTCTGCCACCACATATATCACATCAGGTCCCAAAAAGTTACTGCTGACGTTCAACTGAAACATTTTTGGTTTAAAAAAATGAGCTTAAGATATCCATTTTATTTTGAAGACTTCGGCTTTATGTCGACAATAGCTGATATGAGACTAAATGAAATCCCCAATTTAAAATGTTTTATGAATAGGTTAAGCAAAGCTGTCCGATTGTTGCAGCCAGGCTGTAATAAGAGATACGTTTGTATTAATGGCAGATTATGGTGATTATTATTTTTTTGTTTGTTGAATTTAAGTTTTTAGACGAGTATGAAAGAGTATTAATGCCACTGCAGTATTCCTTCATTATCAAATACAAATACAAAGGCACTCTTCTCTGCTGAAAAAGATGTATACAAAGCCTTTGTTAAATTGGGTATTTCATCACAGACATTTAAAAAAAAAAAAAAGAAGCTGGGTTACAAGTTAAAACCCACTAGCAGCACGAACAGCCTTCTTCAGGGTGTCGTCGTCAGCACACAATCAGCTGCTGAAATACAAACCAGACAATAAGGAGGTCGTGAGCAGGAGGTTACTGAGCTCACAGGTGTGAATGTGGGGCACAATCCCCAAAAAAACATTAAAGCCTTTTTTATATCAGTCGGCCAAAGCTGAAATTTTAATCCATAATGTTTAACTTTTAAAGCTGCTGTTTTTAAACTATTTTATTTTATTTGCTGATTCATCACACCTCCAAACAAGTTTATCTTTATAGCAGTTAATGACAACCGGCTTCACAACACCCTCACAATAAAACAATACTTTAAAATGTTAATTAAATGCTACAATTAAAAATAAGATCCCAAATGGGAACAACCGTACAGCAACATTTTAGAAATATGTACTTTAATGTTAGCTGTTAGTAAAATACTGTTGGATTACAGCGTTGCATGCAGCCTTGTTCAAAGTCTACTGATGGACTCTGATGGTCAGATAATCTGAAACCTTTAGTAAAACAAAGAAACATCATAAAAAGATCAGGTCTGAGTATGTAGCCCCAAAAACACATAAACCGAAGAATCTAAATCATAATACAACTAACAACATGAAACGTAATAGCACAAAAAGATACACATCAGCCAGCGGAAAGAGTTAGAGATGAGTCAGTTCCCTCGATGCTGAACCCTTACAGTAAACTGTTCCAGCACATAAACATGTCTGGAAATATCCGACAGACTTGACGAGCTGATACTGTGGGGAACGCCCATGAGATTTCCTTTAAAGCTCCTGAGTGTAGTTTTTTTGTTTTGTTTATAAAACAGACTGAAATGAATGCTGATGACTCTCAATGACCTGCAAAGCAAACAAGATTGATTATTTCTATTTTGTTCTTTTTTAATGTATGTGACCCCTTTTATCAGTATCCTCTGTGGAAAAGACTTATAATAAGTGATATGTTTGGCATTTAAAAGATGGAGGATTTATTGTGTTACAGAGTAATATCAATGCATATAAAGGGCAGGGTCAGCATGTGGATAAGAGGAAACATTTTGCCCACAGTGGTTGCCTTGATGGACACAAAATGAAATTTAAAAAAAAGATGAAAGAATGAATTAGTCTCATGAAATGTGTCAAGTAACTTTGCACTTAGAAGCACATGTTATGTGACATCATTAAACAATTGATAATTGGACCTATGCTGTTAAAACTCACGAGGAGCTGAGGAAAAGAAAAAAGTCAGAATAAGAGAACATTTTATGAATGCTGATGAAAAATCTGGAAAGTAAGATCTTGCATATTTGCACATTTGACAAATATTTGAGATATTATGACTCAAAGTGGCGACATCATCTCAGTCCCACATCCCTGCCGAGAACGTTTATGTGAACGCAGATGCAGCCTCCCCTTGTTCTCCCGAAGACTGTGTCCCTGTCTGCTTACAATAGTGATTGATTGATTGATTGATTGATTGATTGATTGATTGAATTACTTGTTTAATTGAAGACATTGAACTTCTGTAACGCAAGACAAATGAAAAAACTTTGTCTGAAAAAAGTATGATCTAATAATCAATCAATCAATCAATCAATCAATAAGGAAGACATGGAAACATGCCATGCACAGTGCTGCTGTCATCTCTGCAGATTCTGGCAAAGTGAGTGAATGAGTTTCTGTAGAATATATTTCCTGTCTCCTAAACTTACTCCTGCAGGGCTCAATCCCTAAAGGTTTTAAAGAAATTAAGACATCTCTGCATTCCAGTGGTAGAAAAATCTTACAGTAACACGTTCAAATAGAAAGGAAAAGAGAAAAGGAGGTAACAGGACTTCAAACTTCCTGCACCTGCACTAAGGATGAAACTTGAAAAATAAGATGTAAAAACATGTGCACCCCTTTCACCCCGTCAGTCTCAGATTTCAATGACAGTAGCTGCAGCTGTATCTATAAGCCACTGGTGCTCAGATAGTTGCAGATGAAGCTTCAGTTTGTGTGGGCGTACATAAAAGCAAAGTGTCTGCTGCCCACTGACTGAGCTCTCCTGTTGGCTGAACAGTGGTGTTCAGTGTGAGGAGCTCTCCGGTGTTGGTTGTCAGCTCCATGAGACGGGGCACAAAGCGCCCTTTATGTATGTGAGAGTTCCACCCTGTGACTCAGGGAGCAGTGTGTGTGTGTGTGTGTGTGTGTCTGTGTGTGTGTGTGTGTGTGTCTGTGCTTGCAGAGGTAGCGGAGCCCCGGGGGATCTGCTGTGAGGTGAGCTCTGTTACACAGCACAAAAGAACATCTTCCTGTAGGAGCACATGGGGTCCCTCCACTGCCAGAAAATGAGTGAAAATATGCTCGCCACATGATTACCTCATGCACTCTGAATTAAATTGTCGGTTAGTGACACTTTGTGTTTCCCTTCCTTTACCGAAAACTCAAGCCTGTTTGCTACCATTGTCTCGTTCATTTCATTGTTTTCTGTAATCCAGCATGCAATGTTTACAGTTGATCACTATCAGAAAGATGAACAGGTATTTAACATGATCATGAAAGCCATGACATTCGGTTATTTAGGGCCACATATGCACAAAATCAAACTCCATAGACAGGCAGTATTTAATAGTAGTGATTGGTCACTTCACAAAACGTTTCCAAAAGCAAGCACACAATTTACATCAACACGTTGGTTTTTTTTTCTCCAGATAATCCACAGTCAATGGTGATAATTCAGTTTCTAGTGATCTTTCTTGGGAAGAACTGTAAGAAGGCTGATTAATACCCTCAGTTATTTTTCAAAGATTTCAACACCATACACATTTGCAGATGTTTTTGTAGATATTTCAGCTGATAGTAAGGAGATGGCAGAAAAATACTGTTAGAGACACAATGGGAAAGAGAAGCAATCATTCAATCTTTATTTGTATAGCACAAATTCATTACAAATGTCTCAAGACATTATAGTGAAAGAACAGGTCTAGTCTAGACCATTGGTACTCAATTGGTGGGTCGCGGAGCTGTTTTCAGTGTGTTGTGAATGTGTGCCAGGAAAAATAGTTGTGTTTAAAAGTTTATGGAGAGCATACTGGTTGTATTCTGTATTGTTTTTTTAATTAAATACTTCTAATTGGTTGAAAAATATCAGTCCTGAGGCTAGACCAGTTCAGCACCACTGGTTTTCCAAAGGCTATACTCTTTGTTCTAGTATTTACAGAGAACCAACATTAATCCATGAGAACTGGACATTTAGCAAAGTAACAGCAGCAAGGAAAACTTACTTAAAACAGGCAGAAACCATGTTGAACAGCCATCTGCTGCAACTGTGTTGCTCTCTAAGAAACTCACTATCATACTGTGTAGAACTAATGATTAGATTTTATTAAATCAACAGTATCAGAATCCAAAACAGATAACCAGAGATCATCTTTTTCTTTTTCTTTAAAGCAGTCTTGTTTCTTGTCCAAACCTGACGTAGGCTAGGATTTCTGCTGGTGCTCTCGAGGCATCATCAACACTGTACTTCGAAAAGGATGACGTCTCTTGAATTCAAATGTGAGTGAAGCAAATTTAACTGTCATGATCCTGCATTCTTTAAATGCCCAGCAGGGGGGATTCCACAATCAGGCTTTTACCAGGAGTGTTAGCGTACTTCTAATCTCATGCTAGGGACTTTATTCTTCTGTATCTGGGAGCTATATATCTGACTCTGGCAAACAGTGCTCAGTATAGGTGAAGGAGCATGAGTTGTCATACACTGTCTCTGGAATGAGCTACGCACAAATCTCCAAAACCTCCGGTGTTAAATAATGAAGCCAATGTGGATGTTAAAGAAAACGCAGTGTCTACTTGAGGCTGTCTTGCGAGGAATTCCCATTTGGTCCAATATTAAAATACTCAATTTTACAGCAGACAAAAGCAAGTTTACAGGAAAAATCTGAAAAACGGTTCTCATCTGAATAGCTAATTTCTTCAACTCCACCGCTTTGCCTCTTGCTAGAAAGTTAGGTTGAGATACCATTCCCAACATGGCGTCCGCCATCACTGGACTTCAAAACTTTTCTTCAGAAACCAATAGATGATGTCACTGAGATTACGTCCATGTTTTATACAAACTATGCTTGAGACCTACAATTATTATCTGAATGTCAGAATTTCAAACTGGAGATGTGGCACATGTCATGGAGAGTTGCATTATGGAAATGCAATATCCATATGATTCCTATCCATCATTTTGAATTTGATCTGAATACTAGGAACCAAACGTCAGGATGTCAATAAGTATTTGACAGTTCATGTGTAGTCTTACGTATTCCCATTCTTCCCTTAATACCACAAGACAAGCTTGGTTGCAAGAGTTAATTCGTTGAACTGGATCAGAGAAATGTACTGTCTTTGATGAGTCTGAGTGAGTGATACACTTTTTCAGAAGATTTAATCAACTTTCGTTTTCTCTTGAAAATCAACAAACACGTTTTTACATGACTGATGAACTGAGTCACTCATTTGAAACTGTTTTTAACAACTCTGAAGGTTAAAAGGTTAATTTGTTGTGGCATCACTGCTGACGACAATAATACCAGTCGTGTCTGCATGAAAACCAAACCTGTGATAAGAATCAGAAACAGCCTTGATGTTAAAGAGCGAGAAAGCGACAGTCACAGTGTTCATTATGATATACTGTATCAACAGCAGACGGACAGAGGCTGGAATCAGCGTGGGAGACTTTTGTCTTTTTAATCTCTCACATTGTGGTACTGAATAAGAGCCAGATGTCAGTCAGCATATCTCTGTTTCTTTGGAGAATCAGTGCTAACAAAAAAGATCTAACAGTGAGTGCAGAGTCTTCAGAAACCCACACAGATAAGCAGATAGCCGACCTGGAGGCGTCCCAGGAGGACAAACGAACCCAGCTGTCTGATGGTTTTAACTCTGAGTGTTCTATGAGATTAGAGATATCTTTCACATAGAGAGCAAGCTAATGTTCCCATTTAATAATTTACAACAGATCATGTAATAATGTTATTTTTCTTCGAACCAATATTTTCAAAGTTATTTCTCAAAGCAGAAGGTTCACCGCTCAATTTTTTCTCACCAGATGGTCGTAGCGTTTCTCAATAACAGCCTGAGATCTGTTTTTTTCTTGTATGTAAATGCTTGGTGTGTAATGATTTGATATGAACCCTACAACCATGAGTTTTCAGATGGATCCTGCTAGGGCTCTTAAGAAAGTGTTTTAAGGGAGAACATGGGGCCTGAACAACAAGGGGTCAGCTGCAGCCTCATGGGACGGCTGCTGGTCTCTTATGCTGCAGAGTAGCAAGCTCTGCCCACGTACTTAAGTTAAACTTTTATATAACTCCAGTAGTCGTGGGAAAAATGAAGCTGGGCTGGACTTGATGGCCTTTTTTTAATTTTTAATTTTAGAAGCATGCAGGGTTTGCGTCTCATTGCTATGGCAGTTCAGACCAGAAACTGGGAAATTAGGAGAGAAGAGTTTGAAATCGGGAAATGTGATGTTGGCCGGAGAGGTCGTGTGTGTTTGCAGATATGTTCCCTGAAGGTTTCTGGGAGTAGAAGATGGTTTAACTCATGCAACAACAAAAAAAAAGCATTCCAGTAAACTTCAAGCCAAATTAAAAACCTGCAGGCTATGTTCTGCTCTGAGGCCGATGAGTTTCCGAGCTTGTTTACATGCAAGGATGCTGACCCTTCTAGCTGTGCAGCTCATCATGAATACAAATGATACAAATGCGAAGAAAACATGCCTCTAAGAAGATGTTTAGACAAGCTTCAGCACATGATGGTTCAGTTCAGAGAAAAAAAAAAAAACATTCCCTGAATATTCATCTGACATCGCCTTGAACTTCATAATCCGAAATGGCAGGTTGCAACCCTGATGGATCTCAGACTAGCTGCATCAGTATCTTCGTTTAAATCACTTTTAAAAACACATTTTTATCGTAAGGCCTTCTTATAATCCTTGTTTTATCCAGGATGTTTTATTTGTTTTACTGTTAACTTTAGCCACTCTTTGTCTCTGTTGTTTCTCTTTCCTCTGTTAATTGGATGATTGATGCTCTGTTGTTTTATTTTTCATGCTTTTAATAGGATTTTATTGTCGTGTATTTGACTGTTGGGATTTTTTATTTTTTCTGTAAAGCACTTTGTGATGTTGGTTTTGATAAGTGCTTTATAAATAAACTTTATTATTATTATTATTATTATGGGGGGTGCTAAATTCACAGACCAGGAGAAATAAAATTGACTGACAGGCCCGGGCAATAAAGCATGAAGTGGAATTTGAGGGTATGAGGAGCTATAGTTAAACAAACATCTCAGGAACGCATACAGAACCTTTTGTTATGCTGCTATTTGATTCTGCTCTCCAACGGAGTAAAACTGAATCACCTATTTCCTGCTGACTTTCTACTTGTTTGTTTCTGCCTGTTTCACCTGACTTCATTTAATCATTATGAGTCACTTTTCAGCAGTATGTGTGTGACTCAGCTTACACAGGGCTCTACTGACTCATGACTTTCATTCATAAATCTAAAAGTATTTGTAAAAAAGGTGACAAATTTGTTTGCAATAATCCAAACATGTTGAATAAAAACGTGTATTTTTTTACAAACTGGAGAAATGCTGTAAATAATTGTCTGAAAATCAAAAGAGGAGGGTTTTCTATCCTCAGTCAAACTCTCTTTCGTCTGAATCTCAGAGCCACAGATAAAAAGGACAAGTTCGATTTTGAAGTAAAGTATTGTTGCCTGGCAACAGCATTGAAAACCCAGCAGTGTCTTGGGGTCTAGGATTTTTTTGAAACTTTCTGTTTGTCCTCATACACGCTCTATAATTCTGTCCATCAGTTAGAAGAACGAAACATATTGAAGTTCATCTTGTCTTCTTTGTACTTTGTTCTACATTTAATGAAATGATTTGTTGTGTGAGATGTTTCCTTCTCGTTCTCTTGTTATATTTAATTTTTTTGTAGGATATCTTCACAGGCAATTGTTGGCACATCACACCGAAACATTAAGCAAATGAGGTTTAATGATATTCACATTAAGTGACAGGGAGGAGCAAGGATGCGGTCCAGATGCTTTTTAGTCCAGCTGTTTGTTTTTCTCTCTAAATGGATGCGATGAAGTCTGGGGATTTGTGGGGAGGAATTGTGCAGAAGGGCTGACCGTTGACCTCTTGTTCCTCTGAATAAATTGTAGTTAACTGGGTGGCTCTTTCACTCCCAGTACGTTCATCTGGAACTCTGATGCCACCTAGTGACGAGATGTCTAAACAAGGAAACCTTTTGTACAAACAAGCAAATGAATATTTCACATTTCTGTATTTCTTCAGTTTTTCATTAGACAGTACGTGAATGACACTGAAACAGATTTTTAAAGATATTTAATCCACAAATGACACTTATCATAACACTGAGGAGACAGAGGGAGCACATTTCCTTCTAACTTCCCCAACATGCTAATACAAAAAGAGTTTTCCTCTCACAGTGGTGAACAAACAAACATAGAAAAGATGGCACTCATGACATTCATAATGAGAGAACAAACAAAGAGTGCTTCAGCCCGACCAGCTGCCTCTGAGAGTCTCCTGTCCACAGAGCTGATTAGGTGGATAATGAAGTGGAAGTGGTCAGGGTAAGGGATGGGGGGGTTGACTCAGGCGAAGTTCTTCTTGAGGAAGTTCATGAGTCCATTGGTGGAGGAGTCGTGGGAGTTGACCTCTGCTGCGTCCTTGAGCTCAGGCTCGATCTTCTTTGCGAGCTGTTTGCCCAGCTCCACTCTGATCACACCGAGGAGAAGGAGGGGGGGGACACAAGGTGAAGATAGATATTAAACTGGCTTTTAAAAAGTTACTTTCAGTGATTTATCTGTATGCTGATTCTACCACATCTCCCTGACTTTCAAACACAAAGTTACACTGCTTTGCACCTCAAAGTCAGATTTTCTGCCTATTTATTGAAAAAATGATCATGTAGTGTAATATCCATTCTCCATGTCTTCATTTTCTTAATAGAATCTATGTAGTGCATACTGAAACCCAACACGCCATGTTTTTATGGCTGCAGAAACAACTGACATTTTTAGTGCTAGAAACTTTTAAGACTGCAGTAGAATTTCAACATTGTGTTCTGAGGATTATTTCCAAATCTAGGCTGTGTGTGTTTGTATGTTACTATCTGTGGAATAAAACCTATTTACAACCATACGTTTATCCAAAGTAAAACCCGTCTCACCCCCATTGGTCAAAGCTGTTGATCTCCCACATCACACCCTGGATGAAGATCTTGTGCTCGTACATCGCTGTAAAACAAGACAAATTCATTATTAGTCTGTACTTTAAAAAAAGGACAAACAGATCGTTTTGTTTGTTTGTTTAGATATTTTACATTTCAGAGGTAAGACAGAGGAGCTGTGAACAATAAAACCTGTTCTCTTGGTTTGGAGTCCAAAGAGCAAACACACTGTTTCTATGCAACCACGTGCCTCTTTCCCACTGAATCTAAAATCACACTCCATTGTTTCCAAACTGGATCTGTCAGGGTTTTAAGATAACTTCATTCATCAGTATGTGTGATCAAGGTTGTTGTCAAACTGTTTGCTCATCCTGCACTCACTACACTGGCTTCCCTTCTCACTCAGGATACTGCACAATGTAATTACTCACACATCAATGCAGACACGGCAATGCTCCTCTGAACCTTAAAAAAACAACTGCTTACCCTTCAAACCCGTACAAGATACCACCCATCTGCCGACACCATCCTCATCCAAATCCCCCAGGACTAAGGTCTGCTCTATCGGGACAGAGTCTTCTATTCTGCTGCCCCATGCTCTCCCCGACCACCTGAGGCCCCCACAGACTGTGGACTCCTTTAAAAAGGACTGAAAAACCTTTCTCTTTAAAAGAGACTTCTCTTCAAACCACTGCTCTTAGATTTTGTTTTATGCTCATCTTTTTTTTTTTACCTGTTTGATTTTAGTTGTTGTTATTTTCTAAGATCATCAGATGGTCTAATTCAAGAAAGTGTTTTTATTTTGGCTTTACCATTGACTCTAGGAAGTCTTTCACCGTGATTAAAGAGATCCAAATAAACTAATTTAAACTCCAAACCCACAAACAATGACTTTACTGCACAATATATAACTATATTCACATCATGTCAATCTATATTCTTGCTTAAAATCAGGAGAAACATTGTCTGTTCTTACCTATAAGTGCTCCCAGTGTGTATGGGGTCACTTTCTTGAAGATGATTGAGTTGGTTGGCTTGTTTCCTTGGAATACCTGAGATAAACACGGAGACATTTCTCGTCAAACAGACCACTTTGTGCATGCTCCTACTGTAATTAAGTTTTGGGTACTACAGTGTGTGTGTGTGTGTGTGTGTGTGTGTGTGTGTGTGTGTGTGTGTGTGTGTGTGTGTGTGTGTGTGTGTGTGTGTGTGTGTGTGTGTGTGTGTGTGTGTGAATTGTATGACCCCTAGGGGGCACTACCTCCTGTGCTTGCATACTGTAGTCTGCAAGCACTTCCTCATGCTAAGATTCATTTTGTAAGAGTAAAATGAGATGACTGCCTCAAATTCAGCTTTTTGTAATCATTTCAAAACTCACTTTGTGTGGCAGGATTTTGTCCAGAGCTTCTCCACTGAGGCCGCTGGCCTCCAGCTCCTTCCTGGCCTCCTCTGTGGTCTTCCCCTTCATCAGAGCCTCTGTCTGGGCCAGGAAATTAGCCAACAGAATCTACAGAGAGTCACATGAAACACACACACACACACACACACACATACACACAGAGATGTTGGCATTGCAAGCATTAAGTAATTGTGTTGTACTTTGTATTGCAAAATATCATGAAAAAGTTCATTTTCATTTCTGACCTGAACCCCATAGAGAATCTACTAAGGGGTGTTATTAAGAGGAAGATGACAGACACCAGACCTTACAATACAGACAAGCTTAATGCCGCTATCAAAGGTCAGAAGTCCAATGTGAAGTTTCCACAGTCAGTGATTTGGGGTGTCATGTCACCTGCTGGCGTTGGTCCAATGTGTTTTATGAAGTCCAGAGTCAGAGCAGCCGTCTACCAGGAGATTTGAAAGCACAACATGCTTTCATCTGCTGACAGGCTTTATGGAGAGGCTGATTTCCTCTTACAGCAGGACTTGGCACCTGGCCACAGTGCCCAAACTACCAGAAACTGGTTTGCTAACCATGGTAACTGTGTTTGATTGACCTGAACCTCATAGAGAATCTAGGGGGGGATTCTCAAGAGGAAGATGTAACACCAGAACCAACAATACAAGCGAGCTGAACGCCCCTATCAAAGCAACCTGGGCTTCCATAACACCTCAGCAGTGCCACAGCCAGATTGCTGTTCAGTCAAAAGGAGACCCGTCAAAGTATTGAGTGTATAAATTAACATCATTTTTAGAAAGCTTGACAGTTATGTATTACAAATCATTTTTCTATCCATTTTCTAATATCCTGGATTTTTATTTTATTTTAATGAGCTTCAAGCCGTAATCATCAAGATGAAAAGAAAAAAGCAAGCACTTTTTAATATAAGGGAAAAAACTACCTCACAATATTAAAATGTATTTAGCTGCATCTGTATAGGTCTAAACATTAATTTAATGTTATCTCTTTTGGCAAAGGGTTAGACCACTGGAAAAATTATACTTTGAAAAAATAGAAAAATTGTAATCCCAAAGGTTATCATCATCCTGGGTTCAACCAACAATTGATTTAACAGATTTCCCCCGACAAGGAAACAGAAGTCATAGTTGCATTGGTTATTTTCTTCTACAGACAGCATGAAACTTTTGAAACGCATGCAAATTTTAAAGACATTATTCCTCTCAGTGATACCTTGTGGTGCAGGCTGTCTCTGATTGGGTGCTGTGACTGAGCTGGAATCAGGAAGTCTGAAGGCACCATGCGGGTTCCTGAGTGGGACACGGTGAACTTGTATCAGTACAAACTTAATGTTGCAAATGTTGTGTGACACACATTTCTGACTTTGTCTGACAATAAAGTTTTGATTCAATCAATTCACCAATCAACCAATCAACCAATCAATCAATCAATCAATCAATCAATCAATCAATCAATCAACCAATCAATCAATCAATCAATCAATCAATCAATCAATCAATCAATCAATCAATCAATCAATCAACCAATCAATCAATCAACCAATCAATCAATCAATCAAACAATCAATCAAACAATTAATCAATCAATTAATACAAATCCTTTAAGTAAAAATTTCTAGATATATAACAGTGGACTAATAAAACCAAAACTTAAAAAAACATCAGTAAAATAAAATTCCTATTTTGCAATACAAATTGGCACAGTGCCGCTTTTTATGGTCAAAAACACAATGCAGAGACTGATTCTGACCAGTTACAGCCCGGGACATAGAGAAAGGACAAAAATAGAAGTCCTGACTACCAGCAGAGGAATAATTCAGTGGTCACTGCAGCCCCTGAAGACCCCTGTCATGAGGCTAACTAGCTAGCATTCCTTTTTTAAAGATGTATTTTGGGGCTTTTTGTGCCTTTAATGGAGAGATAGGACAGTAGATAGAGTCAGAAATCAGGGAGAGAGAGAGAGAATGAGGAATGACATGCAGGAAAGGAGCCACAGGTCGGATTCGATCCTGGGCCGCCCGCTTGGGAGACTACTGCCTCCATACATGGAGCACGTGCACTAACCACTGCGCCACCAGCGCCCCCTAGCTAGCATTCCTTCCCGTAACGATTCAATAAGGATAGGTTAGGCTAGGTTGGTTAATTGTTGCTCTGATCAAATGACGGCCTTCAATGTTGTTACCTTGGTGGATGAGCTGGTAGAAGGCATGCTGTCCATTGGTTCCTGGCTCCCCCCACACTATTGGCCCAGTGTGATAGTTAACACGTGCTCCATGGTTAGTGATGTACTTTCCATTTGACTCCATGTCACCCTTAAACACAAACATTTTATTTTACTTTTCATTTGGACTTTACCAAGTTTAGTCTTTGTGATGTGTGCGTGGACAATCACACAAAGTTTTTTACTTTGCTATTATGAACGCAAAACAAACCAATTCAACGTTAAAAAACACTTATTTTAAATAAATTATTCTTTTCTCTGTTTTGTTTTGTTATGAGCCCTGTTTGCATTGTTGGGGCAGACCTGTTGGAAGTAGGCGGTAAAGCGGTGCATATACTGGTCGTATGGCAGCATGGCGTGGGTCTCAGCGTGGAAGAAGTTGATGTACCAGATGCCCAGCAAGGCCAGCAGGACGGGAGCATTTTTATCCAGAGGTGCAGTGCGGAAATGGTTATCCTGCAGTGGAGAGTCAGATGTTCAGTCTTATTTATGTATTCTGAAAGTTTTTCTACACTACAGAGGTGAAGAAATTAAGATGTTTGAGACGTGCCTACCATCCAGTGAGCTCCTGAAAGAAGCTTTTCAAAGTTGTCGAAGCCTGGGAGAGAGAGCAGATGTGACAGGAAAGTTAACTGACTGGAAAATAATTGTAAACATTGTTTCTCCAGCAAAATCAGCAAGTCAGATTCCTATTTCTTCACTTAAGACACAGTGTATAGATTTCCGTTCCCTGTGGCGCTGTGGGGGCAGACCTGTTGGAAGCAGGTGGTTAAGAGTTGCATATTAATGTCTTTGGGCATCATAGTGTGGGTGTCATTGTTTAAAATGTTGATCAGATTTGATTGATTGCAATGAAAATTGGTGCATGTGTTTCTGTTCCCCTCAGGATGGATTACAATAACTTAAGTGATGCCTACACATTTGTCCCGTGCCACAATCTGGTCTACATTTCTATGTGCCGTATTTTGTCTAGCATTGAAAGACCTGCAAAACTAAGTACCACCAGTCTCAGCTACACTTGGCATTCAGGGCTAATTAGCAAATTATAGCTTTCTTGAAAGCTACTAAGAGGAAGAGCAAGGTAGATTGGATACCTTTAGCTAGCTGAACATCCAAGTTGATCCTACAGACTTTACATTAAGTTAGCTGGGCTTAAACCTGATATGGGCTCAGAGCAGGCTTTTAGTGAATTGGTTTTGGGGCCAACATAGGCAACTCACATGCATAGAAATCGGCTAAAAAGGGATGAAACCATATAGACAGTTAATGTAGGTACTGGGTGGGTATCAAGTTGGTTACATCTACCCATATAGGTCCTGTGTTGAGCTGCACAAGGACCTTTGCCCAAACGAGGATAACCCATTATTAATCATACATAAGACGACTGGGCATCTGCATTTCAAGACTCCTATCAGCATTGTTTAAGGCAGATGTTTGCATTTAGCTCAAAGCATTGCTGTGGCTACAAAACCATGAAGCTGCTAGCATGACGAAAACTGGTCTCAAAGTCTTTTTATTCATTACAGCATTGGTGAAATGTATACATTTTTCAAATTCACAACAGAGTGACTTTAAAAATCCAATATCATATTGCAGTAAAAAGGCATTAAAAACAGAAATGTTCACGATACGTACCAATGTGAAGGGCGATGGACATCCCAATTGCAGACCACAGGGAGAAACGACCGCCAACCCACTTAGGGGAAAAAAGAAACCATGAAATAGACTTCATAAAATATGTCCATGACTTAAACAAAACTGTGTAATATTGAAAGAAAAAACAAGCTTTACATATTTGCAAACAATTGGAAGTTAAATCTTCATGTACTTAACCCTAGCACACATTTTGTGTTATTGTCTCTGTACACACAGAAAAATATCTTTAAAGGCTTTATATGCAATTTTTTGATCCAGCAAATGTCGCCTTTGAGCACCAGCTCAACAATGCAACTCGCGGTGCATTGTTGTGTTAGCATGCTAAAGCTATCGATCTTTATTATGCTCGTATTTTTACACTGCATGTAAATTTACCTGAAATGAGCGTGATCTAGAAACACAGTTAAGCAGTGAGTACAGTATGTTATTCTTCTTTTCTCTAGTCCCTCAATTAAACAACTTTTATACGTGAGGGGAGGAGTCAGCTGCTGTCCGGGCGATGTAAACATACTGAAGATGGGACTCAGAAAACTCTGAAAGCATCACAGACAGTGGGACTCGGGTGTTACACCCATTGTAGACAGTCATGACTCACAGAGTTATTTTCAGAGGATATACTTGATTTATATTACATTTAAGTCTGAAAAATCACATATTAAGCCTTTAATAAGCATTAATATAAAGCCCGCCACTTCGTCCAAAGTTTCTTCCCTCTCTTATTAACAGTAAATGCTGTATCTCCAGTTATATAATGAATGTACACTGGCAACGTAAAGGCCATGTTATAGTTGTAACCCTTTAAATAACAACAATGTAACTAAATGCAGCTCCCTGACCTTTGGTGAGACCCAGCCTTTACAGTAACCTCTGCAGAGAGAAGGTCGCTACCAATAATAACTGAGTCTGAAGAGAGGGGCTTCTGATTACCCAGCAGCTGCTGGCAAGAGTGTCCGACCCACCTACTTCACAGGTCAAAAGTCTAGTTTATTTTTAGCTGCTGCCCACGGCCCCCTTTATCCACAGTCTGAACACAGTCCGCTTTAAGGCTTTAAGATCACTCACGTCCCAAAATTCAAACATGTTCTCTGTGTCAATGCCGAAGTCCTTCACTTTGGGCTGAGAGGGGAGACAGAGAAAACAGGACAGTTAGATACAGATGTCTGGACTGAGAGCGAACAATTGACCCTAAAGACGGTTTCAGCATTTACCCCGTTTGTAGAAAGTGCAACAAAGTGCTTGGCGACAGCAGTTTTCTGTTGAAACATAGAGAGGATGTGACTGCAGGATATCATTCAGCAACTTACAAAAACATTGATGCTATGTTTTGATGCTACATACTCACGTCTTTGGCATGTTCAAGGAACCATTCTTTGGCCGACTCAGCGTTAGTTATGGTCTCTTGGGTAGTGAATGTCTTTAAACGGAGGATAACAAACCAGGTAAGCATAAACTACTAGACAATGTCAAAGCCTGTATAGAAGTCGAGGATGTAGCCAATGTGACATCACCCAATGCTTTGTGAACGTCTTAGATTTCGACCTATGTCATCTTGTTTTTTTGGTACCAGAATGACCATATTTGGAAAATCAGGTGCATAAGCAATGCTACATCTCTACCCAGGTAGAGGTTACAGTCTGCATTGACTTATCAATCACAGGTAGCCATGCTCCAAAGCTTATGTTACTTTACTTTTCAAATGTACTCGTATATATTACAAAATGAACACTATGCTGTACTGAGGAATACTTTAATCTAGTTTGTTCCTACTATTTGTGAGTCACTTGTGCCAAATAAAATAAGCTGACATAACATTTACTCTACTGCCTGTAAAGAGCACCTCATACCCGCCAGTACAACCAGATTCAATCGCCTGAGGGCAAACTTTATCCTGTGAAGGATTTTGTACTGACTGACTGTGTACACATGAAAAAAATAAGACGAAGATATTAGTCTGGTGCAGTTAAAAATGTCCGCTCTGTAAAGCAGCAACCTTGGATGCGATGATGAAGAGGGTTGTCTCAGGGTTCAGCTGTGCCAGGGTTTTGGCAATGTGTGTTCCATCAATATTTGACACAAACCACACACGCGGCCCATCCTTTGAATAAGGCTTCAAGGCCTCAGTCACCATCAGGGGGCCCTGCAACGCAAATCAATTCAAGTTCAAAGTCAGAGGGCTGTGTTGCTAAGATCAACAGTTTGTAAAGCATAGAGCAGCAGGAGTTGTAAATAATGTCATGGCTTTGCTCAAATGATGAAACCTTCCTAAAGTTGCACTTACAAGGTCAGATCCTCCGATGCCAACATTGACAACATCTGTGATGGCCTTTCCTGTGAAGCCCTTCCACTCACCGCTGCGAACTCTCTGCAAGATCATTGTGAACATTAACCATAAATGTCTCCCAAAGGCTGAAATCTCAATTCAAATCTTAATTGGGGAGTATGAAAGTGTAACTTTGAAACTGTGAACTGGAACAAGTGCAACAAAGATGTTTCATTTTGACAGGTCTCACTCACATGACAGAAGCCCTTCATCTTCTCAAGAACTTTGTTGACGTCTGGCATCACATCTTTGCCGTCCACCATGATGGGAGTGTTGGAGCGGTTCCTCAGAGCCACGTGGAGCACAGCGCGACCCTGCATATATACATCACCAGGAGCAAAATCACACACTTAAACAATGGATTTTTATTTTATTTGACTATTTTCTGCTGATTTTCTGCTGATACTGTTGCAAATGAAGATGGTCAAACAAAATTCATTTATGTTTCAATAAAAAAAGAAGAAAAAGAAAGCTTATGTACATATTCCTGTGTCACATATTAATGCAGCTTCAGTGGCTGTTCCAGTTTCAAACCACTGGGATAAATGTCGAGAGGTACAAATTGCTGGAGCTTATCTGTGGTCAACAATACGCACCTCAGTGAAGTTAATCTTGTCTCCTTTGAACATCTTCTCTCTGGCAGCTTCAAGACCTCTGGACTTGCCCTGAAAAGACAAAAAGTGTTCACATGAGCAGCAGATATTATGCAAGATGTACATGTCAGTTATTAAATGATGCATGGTGGTAAAAAAATCTAATGAATGACCATTCTCAATGTAATCAAATTGCATATAAAGGACACTTGTTTCTTCTCAATGATGCCTGTATTGGATTGAAGGAAGCCCACCTACAGCTTCTAACATGGACAGGTGGGATTTTAACCTTACTTCCCATATAAGATCTTAATCATTTTTAAATATTAGGGGGTCTACTAATGAGCTAAACTTAACCCCGCCTTTAAAGTCCACTTATAATCCAAATGGGAATTGATTTACCAGATCAACCAACATCTTCATGACTTCATCAGTGATGAGATTCTTGGAGTAATCCAGAAGAATGTCTCCATCCTCTGTTTTCAGTGTTAAGCTGTATAAACACAATTAGACAATAATTACAAGAGCACAAAATAGTGTGACTAAATTATCCAGACGAACAGTACAATTGTATTATTCAGGGGAGGTTAGACTTCTGGCTCTCAACATTATGTAATAAAGCTGGCGACTGATATTTGAACTTGGCTGCCAATGATTATAAAATCTGCAAAATCACATCACATTTTTGTACATGTGAAATATATGCATTTGTCCAGTGGTGCTGTGTATTTTGAGTTTTTACCTTACAAGGTTGATTCAAATAGGATGCCTACCTGAGCTTGTTGAATCTCTCCTTGTCAGCCTCAAACATATGCCTCAGGTTTAGGTTCAGGGCGTGGGCCGTGTACCAGTCCTGAAGTTTTTGGAAGTTGGGGTCCTGTGTGAGTGCCATGATGTCTTGGGGGGCTTGCTGTGCTCCGCTGTGCTCGACTATCCTGGCTGAGTGGGGCAGAGTGGGGCAGAGGGAGAGCTTTTTGAAGGGCATCCAGTCTAGATCCCTCCCACAAGAGACACACTATCTGCAGGCATGGTGCATTTCACACCTCCATACTGTCCTGCAGGGGTAAAATCATTTGTGTGTTGATAGGGCGACAACATGATGAAAATACAGGGGTGTGTAGATAAATGTGCTGCACAAATCCTTGAACACTACAGACATTACTGCAGAGTATTCAGCTGCTGTAAATCCCTCTGAAAAATACACATTATATATCTTCACATCGACCCTTTTACTTTTTTATTGAATTTTGAGTGAATTCATTGGCATTTAAATTTATTACATTTTGACCATTATCTAAGTTCTGAGTTGTACATAATTGCACGACACTATGCAATGTGTGTTATGATGTTTTTTTTTTATGGATTTACAATAGAGTGTGGCTGCATTGCTTATAAAATTAGTCTTTTAAAAAGAATATTTACACTTTTGCTCCTTTACTGACTCATTTTTTTTTACAAATGATGAAATTAAATCCTCGCGCCAGTGTTTGTCTCTAAATTATCACTGTCTTTTTTATCTTTTTTTTTTTTACCTATACTTTAACCAATTCACACGAAGTCTTTGGCTAATTTTTTTTATTTTTTTATTTGGATTTCACCGTTCATGCTTTAATTTCAAAGATAAACTATTGAAAAAAAGCTGTCCAGTAACAACAGAAATTATTACAGTAACATATCTAAAGGTTTCATAATTAACAGTATGGCATGTAAAGGCACAGCAATTCTTCCATCACATATACACTTAATTCAAACCCTTTTCAGAAGTATTGGATTCTACCATTACTATCACCAGAAGAGCAGGATTTGTAAGTTGCCTTTGAATACCGAAATTCAAGAATCTTTTTTCAGAGTGAAGGAAAAACATGTACAGATCATATACGTACATGCTGACTTTAACGCCCCCAAGTGACCGTTTTGAAAGCATTAAATTAGTGATGTAATTCTCTTTATCAACCACTAGAGGGCGGGAGAAACTCATTCTCTGGCTTGCACGTATCATCCCTTTTAAGGCATAGACTGAGAGGGAAAATCTTAATGCTCGAGGAGCTTATAACCTATATAACAAGTATCACAGAAATTATCTGAATTTATTGTGCCAGGACATAAAATATAGAAACATAACTTATAGGAAAAAGTAAGGGCAACCTTAGTATCTAAAATGTGTACTCCAAGACACAAGTATTTTTGTTTTTCTGTTTTGTCTGATCAATTGAGCAGCATATTTAATAAAAATAAGTCTTCAACATGAAGATCAATCAAAATAAAATTTGTCTGTCCACGTTTAGAGTATTTGTAATTTTTGGAGAACAGCTTTTGTCAATGACTCAATCAATGACTATAAAAACATTTTCTTTGGTCATCTATCTTCGCCTCAGTTAATACTATTTAAAATTGTGTGTTGTCGGGGTTATAACCGTGTTGATGTCGGAACTGACATTTTGATTTCAAAATAAAAGTGGGAGGGGGTCACCAAACAAACCAACGTCAAGATAAATATTAGGCAATTTCATTTCATTAAACATTACGAATTCATTCTTCAAAATGCACTTATGACATATGCACTGTAATTTATCCTCCACCTTGTAACCATCATCAGCCCTGAGTTGTTGGCTCATACGTGTCAGCCACAGACTGTGAATAATAATGTCAGGCTGTATATAAGCCATGGTGTCAACCAGGATGGTTAAAGAAATATTGAATTTGCGGAAAGCTGTTTTAAATTAAAGACTTGTGTAAATCAGTGTTGTGATACAACAGAAAACTCAAAGTACTTGGTCTTTTTCGATTCTCTGATTTTTTTGAAATTTTCAAAATCCAAAACAAAAAACGCCAACCACAATTTACATTTTTAGACACTTCAAATCCATTATTACCCCCTTGTTTTTTAAATTCCTGTTTTCTGTTTAAGGATGCATAATTCCTACAGCAACAAACTGCAATGTTTCTGAAATACATCATCATTAAAAAAAAAAATCTGTAAAATATATTAACTTAATTATGATTCCACTGTGTAACTATGTTGCTTGAATATTTATTCATAATTTGAAGGTTGAATTGAATTGAAGGTGTTCAATTCCATTCTATGAAAATATAATAAAAAGGTGACTGTGTGGTTGACTTTTAGGATAGGATAGGATAATACTTTATTGATCCCCAGAGGGTAAATTCAGGCGTTGCAGCAGCACAGACAAGTAAGCTCAAAATACAAAATACACATTAAACAGAATAGATAAGATAAATAAAAATAAAAACAGGGGGTATATACAAGAACAAAATGAATGATGAAGTTAACTATGCAGGGAATTGAGACAGTATTTGCAGAGAATGACAAATGATAAAGTGACAACTGATGATTAAAGTGACACTTGGTATGATAAATAGCAGCAAGTTATGTTAAAAAGCAGAGAAGAGAGGCAGTATTGTACCACAGTAATGCAGAGTGCAGTTATATAATATAATGTAGTATAATATAATATAATATAGTGCAATATGAACAATATAGTGTAATGTTATATAATATAGGCTAGACTAATATAATAAAATATATAGAATGTACAGCATATATGTATATATATATTGATGCTAAATAATAATAATAATAATAATAATAATAATAATCATTATAATAATAATAATTTTAGTGTGAATTGTTTTTTTTAATAGTGTTTTATTAAACTTAATGTAAAGTGTAAAGAAATTCGCTGGATCTATCCTTTAAACAGATTTCATAGGCGACATAAGTCTCTGTAACAGCTTTATTGTGAAGGTCTCACCGGAAGCGCCTGCTTTATGTGTGTGTTTCCGGTTTCCAGCAGTGGACATACAGACAGGGGATTCGCTGTCAAGAGGGTGGATGCCTAGAGCTGGTGAGCGACGTGCTGTTTAACTTTACCATTTACTAACACATTTCTTGCGTTTTACTGAAGCAGTTTACTTTCCTCTGGGTGACGCTGGCACTGCCTGCTGCTGGCACTTGTTGAAGTCTTACTGGGACCAGTTCCCTCCACCAGCGCTTACAAACCGTGCCGCAGAGTGCTAGCTATGTTGCTAATGTTAGCTTCTTAGCTATATAGCTAGCACTGCCTAGAAATACTAATGCATCCATTATCGGACGTACATCACTATGTCATATTTGTATGCATGTTCCTTTATGTTTTGCGATATTAGTCCCACATAAATGTATTGGACGCGTGTTTTTCTTATTATATCCAATATGCATCAGACATTTTGTGTAACTGAATAGTCATCACATTCTGGTGAACAAACACATTGTGGTGTCTGCTGATGAAGCGCATCCGCCTAGGCTAAGAGAAGGAGGAGCGACTGGCGGTGTCGGGTTATTTCTGTTTTCTGTAAGTCTGCATCCGTGGGTGATGCTGCTGATTTGATCCATGTCTTGACAGCGGATAACCATGTCACTGCAGGTAAGGCCCGACGTGTGAGTAAATGAGCTTTACCTGGTTTGTCCGATAATGGAGCTGGGCGTACTGGGCTGTAAGGTACGCGCTGCAGTCGAGAGTCTGGTTCTGTGTGGCCGGTGGGCGAGTGTCAAACTCAGGAATGAGGAGGGCTTACCTTCACTTCACTCTCATTTCCAACTTTGTCTGTTTTGGTGCACACTTCAACAGCACTGTTGTATTTGGATCTAAAGTCGTATTAATAGCTGCGACATAATATTTCCATGACCTGGGCCATGCACATCCCGGAGAGTTTCGATGAAACCGGCTAACTGAGCTAGCAGGGATTCAGTTACACCTTCCTGCTAAACACAGTAATCTGGATTTAAAATAATCTCTCAACAAATACAAAACTATGCAGCTAATTATAATTCATTTGTGTTTCAATATGAATGAATTACACGGTGTGTGTTTGTTTGCATTCATATCTGTTTGCATGAGGGAAGCCGTGATGAGTTTTTATATTTATTTATTTATTTATTTGTTAGGGACAGTGCATATTAATGAACAGCTGTAAAAATGCCAGATTATAGCAGAAGTGCTAGTTTCCATCTGTTGTCCCTAGACAGGTAACAGAGAAAGATAAAATACAAATAAAATACAAAGGCACAAGTGACACAAGAATATAATAGAGGTTAAAGGTGGTCACAGACTTGGTTTTCTTTTATCCACTGTTTGAGGTGTGGTTTGAAGGTTGCATATGTTTGTGAGTTAATAGCATAAAGAGCGGCACTGCAACCAAAGAGGTATTATCTTATCCTCACACCAATTCACTGAAATACATTCATAAAGTCTCAATGCATCAAAATATATATAGAACGTTTTTCTTTTCACCCCAGTGGCTGCTAGTTATTAAAATAAGCACAAGAGCAGTAAACGCACTGCATTTATATGGCTTTATAAAGTCTCAGAAGAGATCTTGATTTGCATAAATAAATGATATTGCCCCATTTTATTTTGATGAGTGAAGACAAAGACAGTCTATCCAGGAAACAGTGTTTTGACATCATGTAGAAATAACAAAGAGATGGCTCATGATCTTGGTCGTTGATTGAATGTGTCTTTGTTTTTGATTTGCTGACTGATGGAATTTAAATGTTAACATTCATTGTTATGGCCTAATCCACATTTTACTGGGGCAAACAAGCTTGTAATAAACAAAAGGATTGAACCTTTGCATCAGTTTAACATGGTTATCAGTAGATATCGGCCCTGTTTACAGACATCGGCTCAGCTGCAAATAATGTAGCATGAACCGATGTTTATCTGTTTTGTCTTAATAATTGATTGCTGGAAAGCTCGGACACCTAACTGCTGATTTCAAGAAGAGGTTTTATTTTGGGCAGAGGAAGTCACCTGTTGGACAAACGAATCGGTTTTCATGATCTAACATTAGAGAAGATGTCGGCAGTGTGGGAGTCTTGCACAGTGTCTTACACAAAAAAGTAGTAATGAAAAAAACCATCACAATCAGCAATTGGCCAAATTGTTATTTTAAACATCATACCGGCCCTGATTTTCACTATTGGTGCATCTCTGCTAAACATATAATCAAAACCTAATTGACTTTAGTTTCTTATTAAGCTCCCTACATATATTGTATTCTAGTTTGGTGAAAGAGATGGACTTGTTTTTGCTGGCTTGTAAAGCACCATGTTGTTGACAGTGTTCAGAATGGGACTGTAACCTTTTTTAACCTTTGAAACTTGAGTTTGTTTTGTCTGCAGTGATACTATCAGATGTTTCATAGCTTTGAATGATCGTAGAATCTTAGTAAAGTATAATCCCACACCTTGAAGGAGGTATTTATGTGAAAGTTTGTCTTACTTTTGTTGAGTTTGAACCTACATGTTGACATCTGCCACAGCTGTGTCACTGTGGAAATACGTGCTTTGCTCTGCAAAATTCCTGTCTCTGTCCAAACTCATTCTTTTCAATAGCTTATTCAACTGTGTGCCTGAGCAGTAACAACAGGTAATAAGCCACTGTTTGTTTTCATACTGTTTTTCAGTATTTGTCAGCGTGTGACACGACCAGTTGTAACACTTAACCTTCGTCTTACATTGAATCCGGATGCTTCTGTGAGGAAGTTGACATACAGTCACAAGATTACTGTTTGCGTTTGCCCGGGGTGGAGCACAGGCCTGTCTTGTGCTTTTCTGTCACTGTGTCCTTCAGAACGGAATGAAATATTTCCTTCAATACAAGAGCTTTATAACATAGGCTCAGTTTTACATTATACATAAGTGATTAAAGAGAGCATCTGCTTGGGGAATGGGTGAGTAAACCTAGGACTTGGGAACTCTGAAATTGTATTTCCTTTGGATTGAACTATACAGATACAATTAGTTTGTGTTAGTGGCTGTCTGTGTGGCTGCTATTTATTTTGTCTCTGTAGTTTGATATTTTGATACAGCAGACTTCCTGAAGATAGTTTCAAATGAATAACAGGTGTCACATAAAGGAGACTGATTGTTACCTTCTGTTTGTAGATTCCACCAGGCAACACCTAGAAGAGGTACTCTTTAAGTTATTCTTGACTTAGTTTGGCTAACTTACATAAATACCATCACGTCAGTGATATCTTAACATCTTTATCCTTTGGCACATTTTTGTGATGCAGAAAGCTCCCTGACAATAAGGCTGCAAGAAACTCAACTTGTGTAAATGTATTATATTATAAAGAGTTGATGCTTTAATACTTGAAAGGAGCAATAGTTAGGCTTTGTCATTGAACGACTTGATTGTTTTTTTTAATTTAAGTTTTGACAAACTGGCTTATTGTCTCTTAAGTCTAAGTTGTATAAAAAATACTGCAAAAGTCTCAAAATTCCAAATACAGACTCAAAAATGAGAATGTTATTCTGTGATAGTTATGGTATTTCTTCAACCTCTGACCTAAAAGTTAAAAACACAAAATGATTTGGATGCAGTTCCATTATCATCTGAAACTTAGATAATATCCTCCTACAACAAGTTTTGCCAGCCATGAATCTGTGAGGTGACAGCTTGTTTTAGTGTTTGGTGTGACTTGCTTTTGTACAACCAGGATTTTCATCTGGATGCACAGAAGTAACTTTACTATTTGCACTGGTGTCCTGTGGTAGAGGGTGGGAGTCTGCCTCATCCGTAACAGGGCATGGTTCTACCTTAGTTTATTTAAGTTTCTCTTGTTTACTGATTGGTTGGAATAGGCTTATTATGTCAGTCCTCACTCAGAGTGAAGCAGCTAGTAGGCTTATAGACGAGGGAGGACAGGCCTTGTGTAGCCTGGGAAATCTCACCCCTGTCCCCTGGGAAACCACTTTGGCCTTAGATTGTGGTCAGCTATTTGCCCCCTAGTCAAATGTTCGCAGCAAGATGCATGAATGCATGTGCATCTGAGATGAGTAAATCCCTGCAGGAAATATTTTGCTCTCCTTTGCACGAGCAGGTCGGAAGTTAGAGTCAGCTACCAGACAGAGAGTGCAGCTGAGAGAGAGAGATTACATATGTTGTTTAAGGACATTTCACTAGTAGCTTGGATCCCCTGGTAAGAACATGGATGTTTTCTCCACCACCTTACTTTATTATTTAGTTGTTATTATACCCGTCAATGTATTCAACACACAAGCTATTTCTTTAAAATAATGCTTTTTAACTTCATTTCAAATCTTCGTTCAGTTTGAGTTCTGGCTTTAACTAAAAAAACTAATTTATTGCACTTTCTGGAATACGTGGCTTTATTTTCCCCAAATAAAATACCAAAAAAGTTTCACTATCTTTCCTGACTTCTGTGGCACCCTTGTTTCCTATCTAATTGTGCCCAAAGTGTAGGAAAACATTCTTGCTCTTGTCCTTCTAAAAATACAGCACCCTTGTGGCTGGCATGCAGCACACCCTGCAAACTCAGTATATAGCTTGCTCAATATAGGCTGAGAGGAGGATTTTCATCCCCACAGGTTGCCACCAGCCTTTCTTGAATGGAACTGACCTCATGGCCTTTCATCACTGCTCTCACTTGTTGAAACCCACCGGCTGGGCACACGCTCTGTTGTACACTTCTGTTCTGCAGGATATATCTGAGCTAATTCTGTTTGCAAATACTGAACGACAGAAATGCTTTGTGTAGCGGCTCGATTAGATCAAACCAGATTATTTTTTGTCATCCGTGTGTCCTTTGGATGTAAGTTATCATGTTGATTCCCGCAGTGGGACGTTAGATGATTTAGTGCATTTATTACTTTAGTTTTCTTGTCTTTGAACACATGATTATTTGAATAAGGCACATGGTAAACTATGTGTGACAGACCTGTTTGGCAGTCACATATATCATTTGTTAGAGTGGCCTGTCTGCTATTTTTATTGGAGCCATAAGCTACTTACACCGTCTGCTGTGCTAGTACAGGTTTGTCTGATATCATCCAGCCTGTCCACCAGCTGTATCAGCCTCTTGACTGATATGAGTATTTGCTGTTGTCCTAACTTACTCATCAGTAGTTTGCTTCAGCAGCAGGAAACGTTTCTCCAGCTGCTTAAGAAAGTTTAAAATGTATACTCAAGCAGAACAAATTTTGACATTACATTAAAGCTTTTTAAAAATGGTAACACGGTATCAAAGTAAATATGTTTTGGTTCCAAGTTCCAACCCCTTAGAACCCTTAATGGGACAAAAACAGCACACGTTTTGGAAACTAACCAAATGACCTCAAACCAGAAAGACCAGCAGCTGCATGTAAAGTATTTTAGGAGAATTATCAATGAAGGAACATCTATTCTTGCTGCTAATAATAAATGGTAGCCAATGCCCTTTTATTTTTTTCTTTCTCGTACAAAGTCATGCAGCTGCATGTGTGTATGTGTGTTTTTTTTTTTTTTTTTGGTATGCTGGTATGAGGAGACCAGGCTCTGCCACAATACTCTCCTTGTGTTCTGTGGGCAAGAGGAGCCTGGCTCAGCTCCTGTCACACAGTTGCTCACGGCACATGTCCTGACGTTTGGTCTGACCTCCTTGACCTGTCTGCTGATTCTCAGACTTTACTGTAGCTTATCTGTTCTCAGGAATGCCTTCACTGAAGCATCTCAAATAAACTGCCCCAATTTCATTTTCCAAAACTCAATTAGATTTTTTTTTTCCACATCAGTATATGACATTCTGAGGAGATGTTTTGCAACATATTGCTAGATTTCCTGACCTGCTTTTTGTGCTCGTTTGAACCCACATAAGGAAGGTTCTGGAGTAATGCATTCCTTTGCTTCATTGGCAACAGATGTAGGGGAGAACTTTTTTTTTTTCCTCGAGCTGAACCTTTTGGAGAGTCTAAAAACAGTGCTGTGTGGACCATAGGGCAGCTGTTTTGCCCATGGAGGCTGAAATAGACTTCACGAGAGAGCTAATATCAGGCCTGTGGCTGGAGCGTCACAGGGCCTCTGCTTGCCTCACTATGGCAGATGGATAAGGAGCTGTCAGCGTGGGTAACAGCTGCCCTATCCACAGCTATTAAGCTACCTAGCTGTGATGTGACATGCACAGAGATACGGCTGCAGATCCAAAAGTAAGTGCAGTTTGTATGCATGTGTCGCAGTATCCTGAAGATTACAGAAGTGAGCTTGTGACCACAGGGTTGTTGGTTATTTTGTCAAATCTGTGGGGAAATCTGTTAGGGCCCCCTGATTTCTACAATGCTGACAACGCGTACAGAATCAGACAATGAAAATGGAGTCAGTCAACAGTAAAACGTCACAGAATTTGCTTAAATATGGGTGTGATTGTTTTGGTTTTTCTTCCCAAATATGAAAATGGTAAATATATAAATTGACATTTTTTATTGGAGCGATAGCCCCTTGAGATGCGCCGTCTCGTTTTCAATGGGGTCCCTAAATGCTGAGTTTTAAGCATGTTGGTGTTCCTGCAGCATGTCAGAGCGTTAGCGTACACTCATAGACTGATGCCTACACACACACACACACACACACACACACACACACACACACACACACACACACACACACACACACACACACACACACACACACACACACACACACACACACACACACACACACACACACACTCACCAGCCAGCACACACACCTGTTTACTTTTAGTGCGACAGAACACAATCCGTATTGACAGTCTTTATGGTCGGAAATGTACGTGATCCGGTCAAACGGTCGGTTCAACTTTTCTCCATTCACTCTCACTGCATTCATCAACATTCAGTAACATAATGATATAACATTATCCCGCAGCCTGCTGTAGTCTGTAAACATATCCACACAGACTCTGTTAGGCTAAAATGCAGGCCCCCATTCCCCTTACAACAGGCGTCATTGGAGCAGTCAGACAGACACACACATCATGATCATGTTCAACTACAGGGAAGTTAGGGTTACCTGGGCATTACTACCTGATTAGAAAATAAAGGCGAGCACAATATCTGATCAAATGATCCGTGTCTTAAATTCCTGATCTGATCCAGTGTAACATATGAAACATACCAAACCCTATGTTTGAAAAAAAAAAAAAAGCATAGTTTATTCTTTTTTGCCGGTAAAAAATATGCTTGGCTAAGTAACAAAAATGTGGTTACATAGTAAAACAGAATTTAAAAAAATTCAAATGGAAAAAACAGAATTTATAGAGCCTTACTCTGTGTATAAAAAAGGCCAACATTAGTTAACATCTGTGAAGGTGGCTTTGAACAACTGAACTTCTCTGCCCATGTGGAGCTGCTCAGTGAGCAGAAGTAGAAGGTTGCTAATGCACTGGACTCTATCCCATGTAGGAATGTTGTTTTTATAGAGAGAGCAATGTAGTTGGGATAAACAGTACACAACGCTGGTTCTGAAACAGGTTCAATTCAATACTGATACCTCTATCTGGCCCCTAAAGCAAAACAGACCATCAGCCTGTAGATTAAGTCTATATTGTTATTATTTGAAGGCCTGCCAAATGCCAACCCTACTGCCATATTGGATTAAACAAAGATTTAAAGCAGACAGAAAGGACATTTGTTTTCATTTTCCTGTCAAAGTTTCACACTTAATTGTATTTTAAACAGTTTAAAAGAGGATAGTTAAGGTTTTTGATTGAAAAAATACTGTACATATGCGTGCACATGATGGGATAAGCTAAGCCATAAGAAGTCAAAAATTGAGACCCAAGAAAGTTCCTCTCAGTTTAAGAGCCACCACTTTAAAAATGCCCTCCTAGCCGTCTGCTAGCATCAGTTTTTTGCCCAAAGCTTCACAAAGTCGGGGAAATCACACTTGGTGCTGTGATTTACTTCATACCTTCTACCCGGTGGCATACTTGCTTTGACGTATTTGTTGCTGGCGACAGGGAGCTTGCTCCAGGAAACCTTAACCCCTCTCCTGTTGGAGCTGAGCAGCTGACATGTTTGGTGAGTGGGGAAGTGGAGTCTAACATTAGCCCCAAGCAGCCCCTGTAGGAGGAAGGACATAAGTGCACTGGCACAAGTCCAGTGCATCCTGAGGGAGTCTGCTATCACATGTGTTTGTTTGGGTGCAAACTCTTAATACAGTGTGCCCTGCCTGCACCAGGAGGCTGACAGCCAGTGGACCTACCTTCATTCATATTGATGTCATGTCTGCTCCTCTTGGAATAACCTCTGCGTTTAGAATTTGATTTACAAGAATGGAAATGTAGACCACTAACACTTTTGTCATAAAATCAGACTGATAACAAAAAAATGTAAAAAAGCTGATTGTCCACACTTTTCTTTGTGGTTCAGGCTGAATGGACTGTGACTCACTGAATGTAATCAGTTCCTGCTTTTGTTATGCTCTATCTCGAGATACAACAAATCAATTTGAGGTTTCGGGAAAGTATAAAAAATCCAAAGAACTAGTTCAAGCCACATTTGTTACGCAACATCATACCACACACTAAAATCACAGTTTACATCATATTCACATTTTCTTAGATTAGTTACTATGAATATAGATTCTTATTTAAACCAACATAAAAACATAGCGTTTTCTCAAAGATAACGTTTTAACATTTTGGTCTCCAAAACCATGTTCCTAAATCTGTCTCGCCATTGTTAACACAATTAGTTTCAATTAGCTGTGAGCAGATCCTCCATTTTATTCTGCACTAATAGTGAGAACAATAGTTTTGATTAGAGATGTAGAAATTGAATGAAATGATCTTTTCCTCTGGTGGCCTCGCTGACTTGGTCAGTCTTCTTCCAAACAACATGATATTCATTCTGTATTTCTGTACTCGTCCCTGTAATTCAGCCCAGCAGTGTGAAAGTGTGAGAACCAGAGTTGTTAGCCCCAGGCTGGCTGGGCTCAGGTTTCCTGTTTACCTCGCAGAAGGCTAATATCCTATTTAGTGTGTCAACTAGCAGGCATTGTGGGGAACCTGGCAGGTTCTGACTGTGGCTGTAATCCCTGCAGAATTAGAGGTCTGACAGCCTGTTGCACTAGTTACCTGCTCTCAAACTGCCACTCACTGACAAGCACACAGACTTGCGTGTGGTTCCCCCATGGAAAGGCTTGAATAGAAATCTCATCCTTATAGAAACGTCACTTTTCTGTACCTTAACTTAATTTACCTATTTCCCTTATTGATGGTATACTTTTTTACATTACTTTGACAAAGAGGCTTTATGGCTGTTAACCTAATAATGTAACAAGGTCTAGGGGTGGTGATAATGATTTGGCATTAGAGGTGGGGGAAAAAATTGATGATGTAAAATCCGAGAAACTTATCTTGTGAGATTTTAAATAGATTCATAACTTCCCTTTTTTTTTTTTTGGCTAATCCATCTCTCCATGCTTAGTGCTAAGGCTAGCTCTTTGACTCAGTAAAATGCCAAATGGAGCCGAAAGAAATTCAGCCAGTCTCACAGATGACTGGAGTAGATCCTGAAGTATGTACTAATTTAAAAATAGACCTAAGTTTTGAATGGAAATATAGATTCTGACTTGAATTTTGACCCCAAGAATCGAAATTGCATCGAATCTTGAGACACTCAAAGATTAACGTCAGGGTTGAAAATGGGAAACACATCTTGGGGTTATCCCTTTATGAGGAGGTTACTGGTTTCCCATGGCTCTGTCTTTTCTCTTTACAGCTGGGGACAGCGGAGGGTGGGCTGATTTTTTTTTTTGTTGGGTGTACCCCTCTGTTTGGGAAAGGAAGTGAGGTTTGAAGGTCAGGAGAACGCTTGCATTGAAGCATTATGGACGCCCAGCTTGAAAGGCCAACAGCGAGCTACACGGTGGTAGCTCCACACAAACATGGAGTTTTGTTTCTAAAACTTTCCGGACTCATCCCAAAACACAGAAGCTTTAGCGTGGTGCGACAAGATAAGAGTCTGAACACAGTCCACAGAATGATAGCACTGCTATGTAGGGAGCTCTGTATCTAACAGATTAGTCTGTGATGTTGTTGTTTGGAATCTCATTTAGTTTTATATTATCATGTGTGTCTGTGTCAACTTCAGTGCCATGAGGGCTCTACAAAGCACAGGATCAGGTTTAGTTATGGAGTGTTTACTTTGAAAACTACACCTACTGGTTATCAGTTTAACACAAAATCAAAATTTTTTGTTAAATTCATTTATTTATATTTATTTTATTTAATAGAAAGAAGATGAAAAAAATAACTTTTTGACACTCGGTATGTTCACATGCATATTTAAGTAAAGATTAGGCCATTTAATCTGACCACTGTACTTGTCCCAGTATACGTACAAGCACCTGCAGAGAATCAATTTATTTTAGGAGGCTATGGTAGGTGGAGATGTGCCCCATTTTAGCAAGTTACTATTGGAGCTTCTTCCGGGTCATATTTTAGAGATAAGACAGTGGATGGAGTCGGGAACTAGGGAGAAAGAGAGAGTGGGTAATGTCATCAGGGAAGATTTGAACCCGGGCTACCCACTGTCAGGGACTTAAGCCTCTGTGCATGGGGTACGCGCACTAACCCTGTTATCAAGTTAACAAGTGGCAAACTTGTATATCCAACAGTGAAAACATGGGCAACTATACAGCACTGTTAATTCCATGCATAATAATGTAATGCTAAATCAAACGACAAGCCGACTTCTGCTATGCTATACATTTATGCTGAGCCTGATCGATTTCCAGGTCAAAGCCCGACACGGGGACTGGGGAGCGTACGCTGAACTGACTTTGAGAAATTCAATGAAAGACACATTGCAGTCTGATTTACACAAGAAAACTTTTTCTGACTGCATTAATCGTACTGACTAGTTTAAGGTTGTTTTATTTCAAGCTCTAGGCAGATTCATTGATACAAGGCTAGCTGGGTCTTCTACAGTTTTCCCCTTGTATTCTATATGATTGGATATTAATAGCATTAATTGTTTATCACAAATGTCACAGACAGTAGTCAGTGTGTGTGTTTCTGAAATCTGAGCTTTGAGTAAGAGTACTTGCAGTTAGAGCTGTGACGTTGTGATCCTCCTGATGTTGACGATGATCTTGGCAATGATTATTATATTCTTAGTCAAGCGAAATGCCAAAAGGAGAAGGAAAGTTCGTATAATGCTTCGGTGCTAAATGAAAGCATTGTGACTCCTACTATACATAGTTCAACAGACCCTTCAGTGTCTTCCAACAATGGCCTCTTGCAGGAATTTCTCTGCGCAGCTGTGTTCTGCTAAATCAGACACTGCCAGAGATTCTTTTCAGAGTCGCTCACTGTAAGGCATGCTGCTTTTCTCTCAAATATACAACTTTAAATTACAACTCTTTACCAAAGTGTAATATCATATTAACAAGTACAGAGAATTGCTTAACAATCATACTGCTGTAATCAGAAGAGGCAATAACAGATTACCTATTAGTAAAACAATGTTATGCATGTCGCTTATTATGGTTGGTGTCTAATATTGCTCCTGTATTGATGTATTTATAAAGATAGATATATAAAGATAGTTTCTTTAAAAAAGTATCTTACCCCCAAAAAGGAGTAATTGTGTCTTTGAAGGATTTAAAGAGTTTAACAAACAAAAATAGAAAATAGACTACACCTTCAAATCCTGATTAGGCTGGCCCTGGTCAACAGTCTGCTACAACAAATGTAAAGCCACATAGGTTTATGTTCTATAAGTGTGAGATGGATCAGCCGCTGCTTGGAAATCTGAACTTTAAGTAAAACCATTGATTACAACTACTTAGAGAGGAATGGACGGCCAGCTGAAGTTAACCAGTTTTTCTTTATTCAACAGATTTTAATTAAATACAGCTAGGTCTCCACTGTGTTGATGCAGAGCTTAATTCTACAAAGCCAATCAAATTCAAGACGGTGAAGGTTTTCTGGTGTGGCAGGTTGTAAACAAGCAAATCACACATCAGTGTTCAGAAAGGGGACACACAGTCCTATGGCCAGTGGTCAAACTACTGTCATAATTCTGACTTTGTCCATATAAATAACAAAGGGTATTTTATTTCTCGGGAATAAGGCTTAAGCTATTATAGGACAACAATGCATGAAATCTGATTTTTTTTTTTTTTTTTTTTTTTTATGGGGATTGAGAGTAACATTTACTGCTTTCTGCACTCAAAGTGCTTAGTCAATATTTTTTTTGCTAGAAAATTATTTTTTCCTTGCTTGTCAAATTAATTTGTTGCTGTCTGCTTAAATTCAGGCTTCTTGTTAAAATAAAATTCTTTATAGCAAATCACTACATGAAATGCTACGATTCAAGTGAAAAAGCTTCTCATCTCATAGAAATGTTTTTTTAGCTGCAAAGGGTCACACAGTCTTTTTTTGTTTGTAACAGTAAAACAGTCAGAACACAGCTCATCCTTCCTCTTTGACATGATGTTAACCCCCTCCTCTGTGTCTCTGCCCTTTCTTCCCTTAGGAAATGACCTAGAGGCCTTACAGATACATTTGTGCTTTTGTCACTCTAATCTGCATCCGCGGAGAACAGCGAGATCTGGGAGCGAACCTGTTTCCGTGGTGAGTAATATCTACCTCAGCCAGCAGACAGGAGGGAACCAGGAAGCTGCTTGGAGCTTTTAGACAAGCAGACAGAGCTATCAGCTGGCCACTTGCTCACTGCCTGCAGAGCCCTGCTTCATGAAGAGGATTGGAGACGGACTGGATCTGTCTACCCCTTGCCTCCCGCAGCTCCTCTACTAGCCTGTGCACAAGGAAAGCCCAAACCACATCCTCTGATTCCAGCATTTACTTGTTTTTCTTTTGTTTTATTGCTGTACTCTTTCCTCCATGCTGTTGACCAGTGTCTAATTTTGCTTGGATTCATTTTTCTCTCTCAGCTTTTAAAAGGATTTTCTACTTTTATTAGTGCAGGCCGGTATAGGTATCTATATGTACATACACTTGTGTATATACTATATATACTGTACGAAGAAGGATTTTTCTCCCATACTGAAGCAAAGTTAATGCACTTTAAACCCCGGCTGTAGAATCACTTTCAGTATATTAAGGAGTGTTTTTGACTTTCTTCCCCTGATATGACCATTTTGTTTGAAGCTGGAAGCAGTAAATCTGGAGGTGTGTTAGTGCTGTTTTTAAGCTGAGCCTGACGTATCTGCAGCAGGGCTGCATGCAAGCATTTCACTCAGCCTGCCAGCTTTTTTGATCGCTCTCCAAACCTCACCCAACTCTGTGCTGCCACTCCACAAGGCGCACTAAGATGAGCCTCTGGCAGGTTAAAGCCTTGGGCTGTCTTTTTACATAAACTTAAACGATTTCAGGACAGTTGTTTTTGGTGTTTTTTGTAAAGACGACAAGAGCACTCTGTGTGGAAAACAAACTAAAAACAGCTTCCGGTGCTGTTGCACCACATATGTATTGTTGTAGTGCACAGGAAAGTAAAATGGACTACAAGCGTCGCTTTTTGCTCGGCGGGTCCAAGCAGAAAGTGCAGCAGCACCAGCAGTACCAGATGCCTGAGCTGAGCCGGACGCTGAGCGCTTCCCTGGCCTCCTCTTGCTCAGCCTCTTCACCCATCGGCACTGGGGTGGTCATGCCTGGCAGCTGCCACCCACCTCCTTCTGGTGCCACCACCGCGGTTGCAGATATCCAGCAAGGCATCTCCAAATATTTGGATGCCCTCAACGTGTTCTGCCGGGCCAGCGCCTTCCTCACAGACCTGTTCAGCAGCGTGTTCAGGAACTCTCACTATTCCAAAGCAGCTATGCAACTGAAGGACGTGCAGGAACACGTCATGGAGGCGGCCAGCAGGCTGACTGCAGCAATAAAGCCTGAGATCGCTAAGATGCTGATGGAGCTGAGCGCCGGGGCCGCCAACTTCAAAGACCAGAACGACTTCAGCCTGCAGGATGTTGAGGTTGGTGCTCACACAAGTATCCCACACCATCTCACTAAAACAACTTATTGATCTAATTTGTGTACTGGAGTACGTCACATTGTGTTTACTTAAGTCAGATGAAAGTCTCATGTCTGTCATGTCTGCAAACTAACAAAAATAATATTGACATTCATCTCTACTGTTTGCTCGCCTTGAAAGAATTAGTCAAGTCCACAACCTGAGGCGCATTAGTTAACCAGCGCATGATTTATCGCATTCATTTAAACATGAATCGTCTTCTTGCAGTTGTGCTAAGATGCTTAGCTGCGCTATGTCACAAGCCTGGCACCATGAATCAGGGTTTCCTGGCTCAAATAAGATTCTAACGCCTAGTGTTGAGCCAGTGTCAGGATCTGAGAGTGAGGTGTGAAAAACACTGAGGATGTGAGAAGAAAAGTCATCTTTTGTCACTCCGGACACCACACAATCTTTTCACTACACTGAATCTGCTGTTGCCCGAGGTGTTTTTTAATGTGAGTTTTGTAGAAGATATTGAGACTCATGTACTTAATAACCAAAGGCTCAGCTTTAACGTGGGATTCATTTTCTTTTTGTCTCAAATTCGCTTTGTGCGTCTCTTTTCCTTTTACGCTGATCAATCAAGACAGTTTTGGCTTCTTCCAAGAGACAAACACACACACACACACACACACACACACACACACACACACACACACACACACACACACCTGTCTTACCAATTATTCCAGTCTGGTGAATCTGTGATTTTCACTATTCACACAAGAACTAGGTCTGCATCTGTTCTGTGTTTTTAAGAGGGAAAAGGAAAGACCATGACATATTAAAGAGCATTTCTCTTAGCTTGGTGAATTAGCACTCACTAGCAATAATAGCAGTGTATCATATAGCTGTTGTACAAAACCTTGCTCCCTCCCCCACATTTCTACTAAATCTTGGCAGTCAGACAGGTCAGGAGGTTCATGAAGCTAGGTTGGATAACACACGTTTAGACTGTCAGACCTGAGCCTGAACACAGTTCATCTAAAATGGGCCTTCTCCCAAAAATAATCTACATGGTAAATAAATAAATGAAGACAATCAACAGTTGCTCTCGCTCTAAGATGATATATTAATTTTTATTGATAATTGTGACGGAAAGGATCAGACTAATTCAAGTTGTAGATTTTGCTGCCCTAACCCTGAACTTCCACCAAATACGTGTGCATTGCGTGTCTCTCTGTGCTGCGGACCCAGAGTGCTAAAACAAAGGAAATCCTGCAGTAATTTAACAGATTAACTTGCGACAGTGCAAGATTATATGACGCATGTGTTATAAAACTCTATACAAACCTTATAAACACATAAATAAACAAAGAAACGGTCATTTTTCTGAAATTTTAAAACTGAATGTTTTATTCTGAAAATAAATTGGATGTTTTAATGTTGTATCGGTGTCTGACATCCCGTCCCGCTTGTTCTTTTCTGTGCTAAATTGAATAAAGTAAAACCCTATCAGGTGGGAATTGCCCATTAAGAGATGGTCTCCCTGGTGGTGCCTTCAATATCGAGATGCTGGATTGTCAGCTGTACACCACACCCATGCAGGCCCTATTACTACATCTGCCTATTTGTCTTCCATTTAATACACAGTTCTGAGACTGTGGAAATTGCTTAAATTCAAATTCAAACAACTTTATTAATCCCTCTTGTTGCAATTGATTTGGAGCAGCATGTACATAAAAAATTGTTCGTTTTACAGACAGGTGAAAAAACGACGTCCTGCTGGCGACAGAGAAAATTCACTAAAAAGCAAATCACCAGAAGAAGCAAAAATACTCCTGGTTACAAAATTAGTTCAAATGTTTGTTTCCCAGCAGTAATCTTTACACAGATTTTAACAATGCTTCACATTAAATGACATTTCCATTGTCATCCCAATGTGAAAATCCTCAAACACCAGCGTGCTCACATTCAAGCAAATGGAGCTCTTGATAAATTAGAAATGCATCCTGCCAATCACATAAGGACAGCTAGCTCTCAGATACTCTACATCAATTTTGTTGTGGCTTCAAAGTTGGCTAACACAGTTGCTTAACAAAGACCATTTGTCAGAAAAGAACAGCACTTCTTGAATATTTGGACTCGATATCTTAAAAACATGTTCTGTGTAAGATATTCAGATCAGCAGTTTTAGGGACAAAGCAGTGAGGCAAGAGGAAAAATGAGGTGTGAACTAAAAAAACAGATCTAACACAATAAGACAAAAGGGAATCTTGTGGTTTGGTCAACCCAGATTAAACACAAGGGGGAAACAGAATGGACGTCAAGCTTAAATACAAAGCAAAACTAACTAAACCCACATGGTCTATTCCAACAAGCTTGCGGCAGCATATGAGTGATTTCAGTCATTGGCCACGCCTTTTGTTGAACCAGGACGTTCTCTTCCACACAGCTAGGTTACTTAAAATATATTGGTTTAACCAAGGACAACTAAAGATTTTACCTTGGCAAAGCTTCTCCTCACCTCAAATTCATCTTCACTACACTAATGTATCCAAAAACCACATTATTTTATCCTTTGGCACCTTAGAAGAGTCTATGGGACATTGCTACAGTTTTGTCTGTGTGATAAAAGTCAGATATTAGAGCCAACATGTTTCTGTGATGTGGCATGTAACAGTGAGAGGGTACATGGCTCTGGCTAAGACAGTGGAGGGCCAGCAAGACCTCGGTGGATGTGGCTGAGCCCAAAACAGGAAACTCTTCGGCACCACAGTCAGTAAATCTGACTCTCTGTGGTTTGGGATGTGCACAGATGAATATTAGAGGAAGCCCAAGTCTGTGAAAGTTTAGACCGCACGGTTTGGCAGTGACTTGGTGTCTGGCCCCGGGCATAAAGGGTACATTTTGTAAAAGAAAGAACCCCATTAATACTTTACAAAGGCCTTAATTGAGTATGTACTGTATGTTATACTAACCTGAAGAAAATGGCTGTCCATACACAATACTGGTACAGTAAAATTTCCCAGTAAGGGGGTTCTTAAACGCTGAATGATGTTTTTATTCATGGTACAGAACATTTACAATTTCATTTGAAACAGACTTCATGCTTTTGTTTGTGTATGTAAAGTTAGCGAGCTATTACTAATTTATGTTCATGCAGACTGGCCCTCAGTTTACTATGTGGTCGATGTGTTACTGTAAAAGGGATTTTCCTTTTGTCTGCATGAGTGGAGGAATGCTGTTTGGCAGCTGGATGTTATTGGGTATTGAAAAAGAACCAAACGCATTTCTGAGATCTGGGAGTTGTGGTATGTGAAGCTTTCCCCCATTTTACCCCCCAACTCATGTGTCCACCCCCCCCCCCTTCTTCCCCCCAATCAAAACCCTCGTAAGGGTTAGGTCAGTGCAGTCTTTAAAGCAAACCAATCAGAGCCCAGCTCTCTGTCTGCTCAGAAAGAATCCGCTGCCAAATATGCATGAAAATGTCACGGTTTGTTTAGAGTAGAGTGGAAGTTTAAACCACAGAGTGAAGACCAGAGGCAGACACAGAGGTCTCCATGACCAGAGAGAACTTCATGGCTGCTCTCGTTAGACAAATGCATGAGCTTTCCCAGCAAACCCGAGTTATTACTGGAAACACACTGGAAAAGAAAGCCCTTTGGTCATAAACTGTTTGAAACACCCTTGGGGTTTTTTTTTGTTTTGTTTTTTTATAGTTGGTGGTTTCTTTATGAAATGTGGTCACAAAGTACGAGAGGTTTATCTAATTGCAGTGAAACATGTCATAGTTATTGTTTGTTATTTTCAGTTGTTGGTATGATGTGTGTATTGTATTTTAGGACAAAAAATTAGACATGAGAAATAAGAGGCAAACAAACTGCATGGAGACATTCCTCCACTTTCTCCTTGTCTATCCCACCCCTCATGGCTAAAGTGAAGGGAGTCTCTGCACTCCATGGGTCTCTTTGTAGGAACAGGGGGTTGAAGACTATTTTTGGAACTTTTATCAAAGAAAATTAGAATTATTTTTTTATGTGATTTGGTTAGCCCAATATAAATGTGAATATGAGCTTAACTGTCTTTTGTACTTGAGCATGACAAGTTGTTGACAGCAGCTAACGCTAACTGCGACCTGGGCCTAATAGTGGATAAGAGTCTGCAACATATCGAGAACAGTGCATTCCCTCAGATTCACTGCGTTTTGAAGTTCCATAAATGCATCATCTTATAGTACTCCCTGTTCCCCCCTTACATGAAATGTCTTTGCTTTACTTGTTGATCTTTGTTGTGCCATTGTACATTTCAGTGTAGCTAGGCCAAACTGCTTGCCCCGGTCCGCCATGGTCCTCTTTGTTGACATACTGCATCACAAATGACTTAATGATACGACTGAACAGCGAGTCCTAGCTGCTGAGAACTTTTATGGATGACAAAATCCTCCCTGGGGTTTAATTCCGAATTATTTATGTTGCTGTTAGGAACTGAAAAGCTGAATCAAATGTCACGTGCCTTATCGAATTCAAGAATCTCAGAAAATATGAACCAGTTCCACGTTGGAATTTGTTCTTGATACCCAAGCCTACTAGAGAGCTATGAGTTTGAATCTGTGTGGCTCTTTATTAAACAGATAGTAGAAGGCCTTACGAAATAAACTAAAGCAATGTGTCCCCTGTTGCATATAGAAAAGACTTGAAACTAGAACACTTGGATCCATATAAAAGGCCTTGATAGCTCTGTAGCTCAGCCTGGTTTCTTATTATAACCTGTTGCCATTTAACAATATTGCAGTGAAAGGGCCCCCTGTGGTTTAAAAAGTCTTTCCATCTTAAAACAACAAGGATATATCTTAATCTGTTGACAGGACACATCGAGGTAGAAAGACGTCAAAATTTCTTATTTTAATACATCAACATTTTCATCAAGGAGTTTTACAATTTGTAATATTTAACTTCAGCTTTGGAAGAATTTTGCTTTAAGTGCCAGGGAAGCAGTTGATATAATACCAAGCAGAAGGAATCTCTGGGACCAATATCCAGGCCTCATGGATTAAAACAATACCAGATATAACCCTAAAAAAGATCTGCTTTAGGTAAACATTTGCAAAGGAAGAAAATCCAGGCAACTCATTTGTCAGACCTTAATTAAAGAAAGTGTTTTTTTGCAGGTTAAATGAGTGTAAAACATTTATTTACACCAAAAAAAAAAAAAAAAAACTTTCTCTTTAACCAAAGTAAAGGATTTGTCTTAAACTTCCTTCCAGTCTGTAGGGTAACAACATATTCAAGTGACCAGTTCTGAGAAATGAAAGGATTACAAACAACATGACCTTCCTGTTTCTCCATTGATTGTTTTAAGGAAAGATTTAGGAAGCAAACTTAGAATAAAAGGCTGTGAGCCAGCAATAGAAAGGGTTTCTAACATTGACATTACAACAAAGATAGGCTGCTGGTTTACAGACAAGACAGTAGCCAGGACATCTTGTTATTATAACAGGATCATACTCCCTTTCCCTAGAACATCTCTAGATTTCAAAGAAAACCACTTTCCTAGACTTGCTCTTATAGTGCAGGTGTTCTCAGAAAATAGAAGTATAAATGTTGATTGATTCACTTTTCTCCTTGTTTGGGCTTTAGAGGGGCCAAATGTCGGCTTGGCTCTGCTGTGCTCTTATTTCTCATACTTTCCATGACCGTGCGGGATACTGCACAGCCAATCACATGTGTTATCCATTATCTAGTGCTGCAGCCATGGCCTCATTTTTTTCCCTCTCTTGGTTATAGAAGTCAACATTGTAAGACTTTGACTTGCATTTATCTCAAAGTTCTCAGCTTGTGATTGGGTTATTTTGCGGTCTTCATTAGGACTCACTACAGGTGATATCCGTTTGCATCAGATGGCTGTATGAGTTGCATCCAAGATGATTCATTATCTGGCTTCTCCCATCTCCTTCCTTTTATTAGTCTGCTTTGAATGCACCCTCATCTCCTCGGACTGTTTGAGTTCTTTATAGCTGCTCAACATCAACAGCAGAAGCAGATATTTTACATTCTGTGAACTCTGGATATGAGCCTGTGTTTATCAAGCCTCCCAGAGACTAAGCTGAAGGGTCAATCAGTGTTACACTTTGGTTCAAACTGAAAGATCTCTACAACTATTAGATGGAAGTGTCACTGTGTAGAGACGGTCATGGTCTCCAAAGGACAACTATTTTTGACTCTAATGATCCCCGACTTTCCCTCTAGCCCCACAAGTAATTTGACATTTAAGCTTTTATAAAAATATATCAGTTACAATAAAAACTTGTGGTTTAGACGTTCATAAAAACTTTGATCCCATGTGTTTTATGAATACAGTAAATACAACAATCAACAATATTATCATTTGCATGATTAACTCTACACTTTGTTTAGTGATAATTAGCTAATGTTAGCGACTTAGCATACTTAGCTCACTTACATACTGAACAAAGAGAGTGAACATTACACCTGCTAAAAAAATAACATCAGCAATTTAGCATAATCATTGTTAGCAGGTTAGCATGGAGTAATGTGGTGCGGTCCATTTGATCTCAGAAGTGGGCGATTCCTGAATTGCCGGTCTGATGCGTCATCAGGATCGCCCCCTGAAGTTGGAATTCTGTTTTGGAAACTCAGAGAACCTTCAGTAGCCCAAGTTAAAATCCAACATGGTTGCTACGTGCATCAATAGTAATGTTTAAGCTGTAACTTTTGTATGCATTGGCAATGTAGTCCTCTTTGTGTAATCAAATAAATCACACGGATAGCATCATGCAAGATCTATCAGTGGACATGATGTCATTGTTCTTTTAGCAAACAAACTATCACATAGTGTGCTGTTATCACCTGGTATTAGCTAACAAAACCAAGGTACTGCTGGGTGCGTTCATGTTGCTTGTACGTCTTGTTGCCAACTCACAACCAGAACAGGGTCAACTCTGGTGGAACGCACCATTTATACTCAGAGTGCCACTGTTGCTAAACATAGCCTTACAGAGCTGCTGGTGTGACTGCAGATTTTAAGTCAGGTTTCTCTAAAAATCAAGCACTAAAAAAATCTCAATAAAGTAGCATATTAAGGAATAATTGCAAAAAAAAAAAATCACATTGAATTTGTTGTAATGGCAGCATTACCCGTCACTAGTCAGGATAAAGACTCAAAGTGTCACATAATTAAAAGCCAAATGACTTGTACCTGTATTTATATGAAGCATTTTAAACAGGCAGGGACAAATAAACCGAATCTCTGCTCTTACAACACATGAATTTCAAAAAAATATATTGTCTTTAATTTTGTGACCTTACATATTTTTGGAGGAACTATCTGACCTGTTACCATTTGTTTGAGAAAATATTACAAATAATAATTTTTCCTTCAGTTTGCAAAGCTTTTGTTTATTCACTGGGCATTTTTACTCACCAAACATTTATATAAAGCAGTCTAGACAAGTCACTGTCTGTTTCTCCTTTGTCTAAAGTGATGCTCCAGTAACACCTGGTTTTACAAAACACACAAACTTTGTTTGCTAATACATAAAGGAAATAACTACTTTCTTATTAAGGGACATACAACAGGCTAAATAGGTATGATGTGTAGAAGTATTCTGATATTCTCTTTTATTATATTTAGTTTATTTAAGAGGCCTCTTCTTTGCTCTCATGATTATAATGTGAAATAAAATCACAACGCACTTTAAACACTTTTGCTGACCCGATGTCCTTTTTTAAATGTTTATTTTTGGTTTTTGTCTTTATTTAGAGATAGGACAGTGGATAGAGTCAGAAATGGGGAGAAAGTTGAGAATGGCATGCAGTAAAGGGGCCACAGGTCTGATTTGAACCTGAGCTGCCTGGTTGCAGGACTATAGTCTCTGTGCATGGGGTGTGTGCACCAACCTCTAGGCTACCAGTGTCCCCTTACCCAATATCCTTTTGACATGTCTATTTTGAATACCAGTCGTCATATTAGAAATAATCTTGATAGACCAGCTCTCAAAGATTGGGCAGATGTGATCTTTTTGAGACGTTGAGTGAGTGGTGACACTTTATCTTTTAATCTGACAGAAGTACAGTGGAGAGAAAATAAAGGTGAAGAGGGGGACGGCATGCAGCAAATTCCCCCTCCCCAATCAAACTGGTCATGTTGTGATAAAAGAAAGTGCAGTAAATGTTTTTACCACTAAGCTGAGATGTAGTCTGTGAATCAGTTAGCTTAATGCTTGGTGCCAAATAGAAATAATGGTCCATCAACCTCTCTCAGTATGTTTACATGGAACTACTCCACAATGTTAAAGCACCCATTAGAGTTCCTCAGCCATGACTCAAACGCTCCAAAGAGGACGATGAATATGTTGTCCCATCCTGGGACATACTCGGTATGAAAACAACACCAACAACCACTAAGATGTTTTATGCCTGTTAGTCATTCACAAATTGTTGTGCTCTATTAAATGTGACGTAGAAGAGTGAGAGCAGCTGTGTCCTGTTGTTCCTGTCTGCCCTCAGAACGACAGCATATTTCTGTCTTTACAACTCAGCTTCCCCCTCCAGATATTTTCAGCAGGTACCTGAAAAAGAAAACCCTGTGACCGTGGTAGATCCTGTGGTAGATCCTGTGGTGTCCTGTTTCTCTTATTTTGCTAACTGGACAACAACGGCCTTCAGAGTATTACTGTTCTCTCACCAAACAAACGCACACATACACACATTTTGTCAGCTCACTAGGTAGGTGAGGAGCGACCTGTGTCACCCAAAAATATTTGTTCTTCATATTTGTGTGTTCTGCAGTGTTTAATAACTGGGTTAAATCTATTTTCAGTGAATTAGAATGTTTCAAATATCAGATTAGAAAAATAATGCTTGACCTGAGAAAATGAGTACTCAGTTACGAAGTGAAGAAATCAGATAAGCTAATGTGATAAGGGAGATAAATATATTTAGGTTAAATGTGATCTAAGAATGTAATTGAGTTGGGACAGAGGAAATGTTGTGAACAGGTTTAGAAACTTTTGACTCCAGTCATATCTCTCCTCCAGTTGTTTCCTCTTCCCTCTTGGAGTAATGTTACTTTCTCAGCTACAGAAGAACTGTTTCAATTCTGATAACCATGTAATGCTTCTTTTCTACATTATTATCTCAAAAGCTCAAAATTAATTCATTAAAGGTCACATGTTATCCTCCTTTTCAACAAAAAGTTTTTGTTTCTGTGGCTTTAAACACAAATCAGCTGTGTCTGACCACGCCTCTCTCTGGAAGGGTTTGGGGTGGCTTGGTCTTTCTTGCACCATGCACAATTGTTTACAGTGAACAAGGCAGAACAAACACCTAGCTGTGGGAGTATCACCCACCTGGGGAAGGGGTTACTGCCCTTTGTGATGTCATAAACGGCCTGTTTGAGCACACATTTTCTGAAAGGTGGAGCTAAAGACAGAGAGGATGGACTTTTCTCATTATTGGCGGGTTGTAGACAGACTAGTGACACATTAGCGTTAGAAAAACATGGTAGAGTGTATTTTTCATAATATGTGACCTTTTAATATAAGTAGACAGGTACTAAGCTTTTAAGTTTCCATTCCTGCCTGCAGTTTCCCTGTCAGTAAACTTAAACACACCTTCCTTCTCTGTCTCACAGACAAACACCAACATATACGTATGCTCACCTGGAAATGCTCTCCATCTGTCTTTGGCTTAGAAGTAGGAATATACAACATGCTCATTCTTACACGTTTCATATCAGCGTACAGCTCATAATTAACCAAACTCATACACGTTTAGTTGTGTGAAATCTGCCCATGAAGGACGTTTCATTTTGAAAAATGTGGAACTCTCTGATTTGTGCTTCATGACACGTCCTTGGCCGCTCAGCCTTTTGGTTTGGATGTAACTTTCCTTTCATGGTAGTACTGTAGCTGCTTTGGGGGATAAGGGGATGTCCTTATCTTCTTTTTAAGTTTGTTTTAAATTATTAAATTATTGAGTAGTCTGAAGACAATGTGCTGCTCATTTGGTTCATGTGATCTAGTTGCAAAACCACTAAACCAGCGCTATGTCTCTGTTGTTATGGTGTTAAAAGGACACAATAAAACAAGGCAAAGAAACCCAAGAGGTTTGTACAGTTTCCTAGTCACTGTAGTTTGAATAGTTTTAAGAAAGTGTACAAAATATATGAACATGACTTTTTGTTGGATTATTTTAATGTCCTGCTTTAAAAATATTGATTGTCAAAAAGAAGTTGAAGAATTTCATTATTCGGTGTTAACCAATCACGGAGGACATGCACGTCAGTTTCCTAGCCTGCAGGCATCCATGTTGTTAGTTCTTCTCAAACTCCCTGACTTAGCCACTCGAGCATGTAAGGAATGACATTGACAAAGGTTGTGACAGTGATCTATTGTTGTGTCTCTCCAGGTGCTGGGTCGGTGCTTCCTCACGGTGATGCAGGTCCATTTCCAGTTTCTGTCACAGGCTCTGCAGAAGGTCCAGCCCGTGGCCCAGTCCTGCCTGGCTGAGGCTCTCGCCCAGGCCCAGGAGCGCTGTGCCAACGCCCGCTCCCAAAGCTCTGATCTGGGGCCTCTCACAGAGCTGGAGGAAGCTTCCCGCTCATGGAAGGGTGCAGCTCAGGTATGCAGCCACTGCGCGCCTCAGGACTCTTCCTTGTATGGATCTCGGAAATAAGGTGTTTGTCTGAGTGAGGTGAAATGCAGACTTGTTCCACATTCCTGAGAGATGCCAGCTGTTTGTGATTTCCAGACCCAATTTCCTATTTCCTCTTTGTGGCTGCAGTTTGTCTGTGAACCTACAGTGTAAAGTTCTGTACCTCTCTTAATCCCAACTCCTGTAAGGTAGGCAGTTTTGTAAGAGGACCTGACTAATCCCCATACTAATCAGCCCCACTGGCCCATTTTGAGCTGTGTTGAATAAAGAGAGGCAGAGGGGAGAATAGGGGCTTGATTGATCTGTTAAGCCCTGGCATGCAGAGAGTTAGCCCTGGAGGGTTCTAGGCCTGGATAGACCCTGATATAATGAGCTGGATGGGGGGGGTGAGGCGGAGGGAAGAGGCCAGCACTCTTTCTCTAAAACTATATAGATGCCAAGTGTTGAGCTCTAATCTATGATATTTTAATATAATTTTAGAAATATAATTTTAGTTATATCTCTGAAAACACCCTTTATGTGACTCCTCTTCTGTGCATCCTTTTCAGCAATAACTTATCTAGAATGCTGGTCATCTTGTTTTGCAGTACAGTCTATTTACTCTGAAATATTTCCTGTATTTCTTTCCAAGAATGTACTCTAGTAGTGTAGCTGTTTCTGCATGTGTCTCTGACCTGGGACTCTGCTGTGTCCTCAGGCCATGGCGAGGCTGAGAGAGAGGGGTCGTGACGGCTGCCTGGCGGGCATCCAGGTTCAGCAGCTCTTCTGCTCCAACAACACCTCCATCCCCGAGCATCAGCTGAAGGAGCTCAACATGAAGATTGACAATGCTTTACAGGTAAAATATCGTTTGAAAGAGGCAAGGCAAAGACCTACCATTACCATTCACTTCTGCAAGCAATGTAGAATACATATAAGTTACTGTAAAGATATAGTAATTACAATTAAATAGAACATAATCATTTTGGTCCTCCATCTCCAGGCCTACAAAGCAGCTCTGGAGAGCCTGGGCCATAGTGAATATGCGCTCAAGGCCGGCTTTCATTTTAACCCCAAAGCTGTGGAGGCAGCCTTACAGGTGGGTTCACTCTCAAGAAGTCACGACATTTCTTGACATATTTATTCAATTATAAGTAATTCATTGGTGTTTGTATAGTATGTGTTTACATGCTTGAGTGTGTGTGTGTGTGTGTGTGTGTGTGTGTGTGTGTGTGTGTGTGTGTGTGTGTGTGTGTGTTCAGAGCTGCTGCAGTGAGGCAGAGGCCCAGCAGGCAGGCAGGATGCAGACCACCTCCCAGCCCATCCAGTGCGAGCTGCCCACCATCCCTGTACAGATCGGCTCACATTTCCTCAAAGGAGTTTCCTTCAACGAGTCAGCGGCTGATAACCTTAAACTGAAAACGGTAAAGGTCCCTTGTGGTCCCTTCTTCTGGCCAGATTTACACTACTTTTCCCCCGCAAACTTAAAATCCCCATGTCAGTTAGAAAAAAAGATCGATGTCCATCACGTTGCGTTCTGTGTTTCTCTAAATCACCAACTTTTACTTGAAGGGCTGTAACTTGGAAGAAATAAAAACTTTATTTGAAGTGCTAACCTCATCAGTTATGTGGGCCGGTGGGGGATCTTGTTTTAATTTAGTAGCAGGTCTTTACTAATATCAGCAGGCAGTGATGGCAGACCGCTTCTGTTGATTGCCCTCCATGTTTTGTCTTTTCAGCACACGATGCTGCAACTCATTAAGGAGGCGCTGGGCCAGAACGGAGTGACCTCCAGGGAGGACTCTCCTGTCACCGAGGTCCTCAACCAAGTCTGCCCATCCAGCTGGAGAGGAGCCTGCAAGACGGCCGTCCAGCTGCTGTTTGCCCAGGCTGGTCTGGTGAGGAGAGATGTTAAAGAAAAGGGTCGCTACAGTCGACCTGTATTTCGGGAATATTTCTGTCAGAGGGTCGACACACTGAGAATCAATCCAGCTGCAGCTTCAGATACTGTTTATTTTCTTTGACAGTTTTCCTTGAATTAGATTTTAAATATTGTGAATACCAACTTGATTACAGAACCGCAATACATCTCAAAATATTGAATCATAATGCCATTATCATCCACAACTTTTCAACAGTTTCTCAAATTCTGTCTGTCTGATCTAATCAGCTCTCCTTTCTAATAAGGTGCTACAAAAGATGATAGGTCTGGTCAAATCAATCACTACAGTTTAGTTGATATTACAGATTAGCAGAAAGGAGATGACATGCAGACTTTAACAGGCCTGTAGCTCTTCTCTGACACTAATGCATAAATTAGCCCACTCCTTTCCTTTTGTGCGTCTGTGGGTCTGGCAACCTGCATTTCAATGTTTATCAGATTTGTAATGGAGATGAGAAGATCTGTCGGCTTGCTTTGAGGCAGTAGAGAGGTGTAAACAAACACCAGAGAGACACAAAGGGAAAGAAACATTCCTGCAGCATCTGGGTGAAGGATGGCCGCCCCGTGGGTGGGTGGGTCTGCAAACAGACCCCCCTCCCTCTTCTGCTGAGACAAAGAGTCAACGGGAGGGAGGGTCAGCGGCTGGATCCTCCTCACAGTAACACTAGTGTGTTTATGCACCCAGTGTTTATTTCCACGGTGTGGTCCTCCCATCCCCGTGCTAACTGTAAAACAATCCCTGGATGATAGATGGGCATTTTGCATTAGCTCCATATCTGAGCCTATGGCCACTCGACCCAAAATAGATCACACAGCAGACTGCACAGACAAAAAAAAAAAACCTCACGTGTGGTCTCTTCCCTACACCTTTATATAACTTGCATATACATACTCATACATTATCGACATGCAATATTCATACTTCAGAACGCAGGCTTTCTCCTCCCTGTTGTCTTTCTTCTACACCCACACGAAACTCGCAGTCAGAGTTATCATATCTGTTCTGCTGTTGTTCCTGGCAACATCATTCAGCAGCAACTCCTTTTTTTTCCCCCCTGCTAGTCATTACTTTCCAAGAGCAGCAACAAAGTTGACTTTGTCTATTTAGCTGCTGTTCCTCTTTCCTGTTTCCAATGACCTGTACGTATGTGTTTCGACATAGCTGATGGACTGTTTGTGTATGCCTAGAGTCTCTTGCATGAGCAGCCTGGGTTTTCCGAGGATACACCTGCTTTTTTAACAACAATGGAGTAACTTCCTGAAATACAGGAAATAGACTCCTCCCACCTTTTCTCCCTCTTGCTGACCCAGTTGCGTGGGTCTCGAGGAGCCAAGGCCACTTTCAAAGAACTTGCAAATAAATGTGACCGGTACAAGCAGCAGGAAGGCTGGCCTGTTTGTCCTCTCAGGCTGAATGCACCAAGCTTCCTCACCTTGAACTGCCTCTCTCTACTCTGAGGGAATTTAATACCAGACACATTTAAAGGGGCTTTTACTTCTAGTTTTTATTTTTTTCATGTAAGCATGGCTGATAAAGAACAGAATCAGACTTGTGCACATGCATGACAGGGTAAATGCAGTCAGTTTTGTAAAGGTTGAGAATGAAAGAATCAAAATTGGAAACCTTTGTGATAGAAATCCTACATAGAAAGTGTTTCTTTGGGGAAGTGTTTATGCAGGTGTGATTCTTTGTCCCTACAGGTGGTTGTTGATACAGCTCAGATTGAGAATAAGGAGGCCTACGCTCCCCAGATCACTCTCGAGGGCTCTAAGGTGCTGGTCCAGGTTCCCTCTACATGGTAAGCACATCAAGAAACTGTTTTAAAGAAGCAGATACCCAGTGGTGTTATCTTTAGCTAAAATAATAATCAAAGGTCATCATTTTGCGGCTTAAAGGCAGGGTTGGTAATTTTCTCCTGATAGACTTTTTAAGATTTTGGTTGAAACTGAGAGAAATTAATAACTCATGTGCTCTGAAAAAGGAACAAAGAAAAGCCGTCATCTGTAGCAGTTGTAAGCCTGTAAAAACTTTGACCAATGTCTGCCAAGAGGTACCAATCTGATGAACCAATCATGAACCTCCCTGCATCATGCTGAACGCATGAGCTTAGCTCTGCTTTGGACCAATGGCGCTTGTGCATGTAAATGAGGGGCGTGGCTTTGAGGGAACACAGAGGGGAGGGAGGTGGTTGCAGACAGGGCACTGAGGGAATGCTGCTTTGAAAATCATGGTAGTTTTCTAAAATTACCAACCCTGCCTTTAATTAATGCTCATACTATATTGGTTCACTCAGCCAGTGCAATACCAGTGTTTCCCATACTATTCATTGCAACCTTCCGTCCTTCAAAAAGAAAGGCACAAAATACTTTAATTATCGAATTAACTTATTTTAAAGTCAGTCGTTTTATTTTAAAGCACTGAAGGTGACGAAGCGGTCAGTTTGAGTGACCAATGAACAGAGGATGTTGTCCATAGCATAACAAGAAAAAAACAGGTACATTTTCTTCCATTTCCCTCCCTGCCTGTGGTGTGTGTGTACATATGTAGGTGTCTGAAGGAGGACCCAGCCACTATGTCCTTGCTTCAGAGAAGTTTGGACCCGGAGAAAACCCTCGGTCTAGTAGACGTACTCTACACAGCAGTGTTTGACATCAACAAGTGGAAGGAGAGAAGGTGAGTGGATGCTTTTCACACAGGTGATGTGTTTTCTATCTGTTCTTCTTTATAATGCGGTGTTGAAGCAGGATGACAATCGTCAGTGTGTATAGGTTCAGTTTGTAGTTTAATTGATATATTTGATCAAAGTCAACATAACTCTACATGCTAAAAGCTGATTTTATTGTCAGCCAGGTATTTCACATGTATCAATAGTACAATTATGCTATTGGATTTTATAACATTTCTGTGTGCTAATAACTTTTATCTGCTAGACGATGTCCAATCAAGACATCCCACTGTCTCTGCATTGTGAGGCTTTTATTTTGGTAGTGAACATTGGCATGTTGCCCCCTCATATCTGGACTTGTCATGTTTGTATGCTACAATGCTACACATTTTTTACTCTGGCTGTGTGAAATACAGCAGAACTATATCCCGTGACATGCAAAAGTTAGCCATAAATCAGATTACCTTCAGCAAAATAAATAATAATCCAAAAATAAAATAAAAGACGACGGCTACAGAGGAACCATCAACTGGTGATACAACACAGCAGTGTTTTTGCAGTGACCCAATATAAATGGATCATTTGACAACACCATGGTTTCAAGTTATATTAGCTTAATTAACTAGCACAAGCTTACTATGTTTCTGAAGGAGGGAAGGAAAGTAACTAAGAATAAACTTAAGTGCTGTAAAAATGTGATGTAGTCTACTCATGTGTTTGTCTATTTGCTGTGTCCTTGTAGTTCCCTGTTACTGCACTTTGTCTCAAAGGCTAAAAAACAACTTCTTAGTCCCCTTAATTTGAATGACATATTTAGTCTGGAAAAGTTAGATTTCAGATTAATGATAAAATATGATGAATAAATTCAGATATTTTGCTAATATATCTTTATTTTGACAGCAGTGCAAAACTTTTAAGAGGGTATTTCTAGACTGTGGAATTACTGCTTTTTGGCTGCTTTAGTGAAGGAGTACTTCAAACTCAGGTCTTTTTTTCAGAGCATAATCTCAAAATTACCCCAAAAACTTAATTTGTGTTTATTATCTGTTTTCTCCCCCCGACCACACTACCTACATTTTTTGATCTTATCATATTTTTAATTTTTTCTCTAGAGTTTTCTTTATTCAGGAATATCACTAACAGGTGACAACTAGTACATTTGCATGGGTCTGAACTTAATTCTGGGCCATTTTTCAGGAATTCATTTGTTAAAGAAGCAACAAAAGAGGTCACACCTATAACTGGAGCTTTTGAAAACTAAAATATATCAGTATCTTAGATGGGAAACATCATTTAAAATTACAAGGGCTTCTTTAGGGAGCTCCTCTGTTACTTTTTTTTCCTGCTTTAATCCCCGAGTCATAAACCAAGCCTGAACCAAAGAGTAAAAATGAACCCCACTACAGGTTAACAGTCACCTGTTATTATTTGAATTTAGTTTAATGCAATAATTACTAGTAATACAAAACAACTGAGTACTCGTCTTTCTCTTCTCTCCAATAGAGAGCAGGCCCTACCCACTATTCAGATTCAGCTGCAGCGGGAGAGCCCAGACTATGGTAGCCAGGCAGACCTGCCCCCAGGCACCAGCTCCAAGACCTCCGGTGGACTGCCTAAAACAATATCCAAGCTGACTTCTAAGTTTACCAAGAAGGTCTCATCCAGCTCTAATAGTGGTGGTAGTTACTCCATCCCAAGCACCCCATCTCGCAGCATGCTAACAAGCAGCAGCTCTGAGGAAAAGGCCAAGAGCCTGAGTCATAGTGACGGGAGGATCCAGAGCATCCTGCAGATGGGCAGCCTGTCCTGCACCCCGGACTCTCCACAGCAAAGCCAGCTGGCCAACGGTTTAGTGTCAGACGATCAGGGGATGAACCTACCCACTGACCAGGAGATGCAGGACGTCATCGACTTTCTCTCAGGTTTCAACATGGGAAAATCCCAGCAGGCTTCGCCCCTGGTCATGAGGAGGAACTCTGTGGCGTCTGCAAACCCTGCCGAGCTGAAGCCCCCAAGTGGACCTCCACCGACTTCCCAATCTATCTCTCACAATGCCCTGCAGCCGCCGGCTCAGACTCTGCCCAAGCCCCAGCCCCAGCCTCAGCCTCCACCATCGGTGCAGAAACAGCAGCCTCAGCCACAACCACAGCCGCCGCCGCCTCCTCCCCAACAACAACAGCCCCAGCAGCAGCAGCCCCCTCCTCCGCCACCCCAGCAGCCCTCCCCACAGGCCCTGCAGTACTACCAGCACCTCCTGCAGCCTATTAGCCAGCAACAGCCTCCTCCTCCTCAGCTTCCTCCCCAGCAGTCCCCACCCCAGGTCCTCCCACAGCAAAGAGTGGCAGCCAAGTGGCTCAGCACCTCTGGGCAGCAGCCTCCGCCACAGGGGCCCCCCGCAGGGCTGTCACCCCTGGGTCCAATCGGGCAGTGGGGCTCTCCTGGACTGCCAGATCTTAGCTCGGATCTGTACAGTCTAGGTCTGGTCAGCACTTACATGGACAGCGTGATGTCAGAGATGCTGGGCCAGAAGCCGCAGGGGCCCCGCAACAACACGTGGCCCAACAGGGACCAGAGTGAAGGAGTGTTTGGAGTTCTGGGAGACACGCTGCCCTTTGACCCTGCAGGTGAGATCCAACTCTCTTGATTGTATTTATGGAAACCATATCTATCAAACTGTAACAGGTTAACTTGAAGAGCAGTTCACACTTAAAGAAAACAACAGAAAAAAGAAATTGGGCCACCACACCTTCTCCAGTTAGATGGTGACCAATGAATGAAACATTTAAAAAGGTGAAAGTCCAATAAAAAAAAAAGGTGAAATATCTCCTATAGTGTTATCAACTTTTTATTCTGTTTGAGTTCAGTGTGTGTGTGTGTGTGTGTGTGTGTGTGTGTGTGTGTGTGTGTGTGTGTGTGTGTGTGTGTGTGTGTGTGTGTGTGTGTGTGTGTGTGTGTGTGTGTGTGTGTGTGTGTGTGTGTGTGTGTGTGTGTGTGTGTGTGTGTGTGTGTGTGTGTGTGTGTGTGTGTGTGTGTGTGTGGCTCTGCTGACACTGTCATTTCTTTTTAAACCACAGTCAAGCGGCTAGGCAGTGTTGTTGTGACTAACGCTGCAGTTATTAGTGAGTTATTCATCAAACCTGGAGACTAATGTTCAGAACATTGGTGCTTTGTGTCCATGTAGTCCAGTGGAAAACCTTCATGTAGTTTGATCTCTTAAAAAACTCGTCTAGACTGAAACCTTTGTTGTCCAATAAACAAAATGTAGTTTTCAGACATCAGTTGAAAACATGAATTGACTACAATACTAGGGTTGTTAGATTACGATAAGAGCTGTCAGCATTAACTAGTTAATCACAATGAAGGTGTGAAAATAATGCATTAATTTTTTTAAATTACGATTAACTACATCCTTTTTTTTGTCTCTTTAGGTGCACTTTGAATAAGTCACCGCAGCGTCTCCCTGTAGTCACATTGATGAAAAGATCAACACTGCTGCATCTTTGAATGTCTCATTTCACTTATAAAAACTCTCAGATAGCTCGGCTGATGAGTTAAACGTAATATCCACCTCGTGACATCAAACATTTCACTTTGTTACAGGTTATTTTCACTGTTTTCTTTTAGTTTTTGATCCGTACAAATTCCTTTTTCCTAGTTCAGTGTTTATGCTACGATCTACCAGGAGATCCTTTATTTCAAAACAAAAGCAGGGTTGAATTCAGACAGAAAGTAAAGTCATCTCAGCTTAAAACAGAACAAAAATTCAAAATAAAAGCTGAACAATTCTGTTTTTTAAAATGCTAAATATTGGAATTTCTAACATGCGATTATTAACGATTATAAAGATGAAATGGCTTGACATCATCATGCACAAAAACCAACATCACTGTAATGGCAAATGGGGATCAATGATATCCCTGCTTGGTTTTATTTATGGCCAAGTTGTCTGGTTTCAGCGTATACATCAGGATTGTCAAAACTGGTTAGAACTGGCTTATTTACAAAAACTTTTTTCCTAGTATTTTTTTGGACATTCAGTTTGACAGAAACACTTGTGTCTTCACCTGATGCATTATTAGTGCTATGTACAACCCTGAGTCTGAGTGAATAATGGATGTCGGGCAGACAGTGTGAGTGGCTATGTTCCCTGCATGCTGATGGACTGTACGTTGACAGATTATGCTGAATTTGGCCTGTGTGGGATTCTATTTTTACAGTGCAGCAGGCTCTTTTGATCGCAGTCTAGGCCCATTGTGCAGAGCTGACTTACGGCTATTGTGATTTTCTGCTATGGTCAACAGTCTGGCTAAACGAATTGAGCTCCAGGGAGCAAAAGAGAAAGCTGAGGCTGTCAGAAACTCATAGTTGTGTTTATCCTCCCTTTTTTCCATGCGCAGTCGGCTCTGATCCGGAGTTTGCACGTTACGTCGCCGGCGTCAGTCAGGCCATGCAGCAGAAACGACAGGTGCAGCACATCCGTCGCCCAAGCAACCCACGCAGCAACTGGCCAATGCCTGATGAGCAGCACAGGACCTGGTCCCACCCAGAGTACTACAGTGAGGGGTACGTATCTGTTCATGTCAAACATTTCCCAGACTTTTCTTTTGGTTAAAACTGGCACCCCAACATGTGTCCCTAAAAAGTCTTTGATAATATAACAAGAACAACAAATACAAACAGAAGAACAAGAAACAAATATATTAACATCAAACAGATTACTGATCAATATTATCGGGTTTAAATCCTGATGTATTGATCTGTTACTTCTGATATCACACAATCTGACCGGATTGTGATTAAAGCCAGGAGCCCTCATCATCATCACTAATGTCATAGGCCCATTAAAACACTCAGTGACTTAACCACTCCATTATTATTTGAACTGAACTATTCCTGACATTTTTTATAAATGATATGCACCATGGTGCTAGAGGTGTTAGATCACATGCATCAATATTTGACTTTATATCAATGGTTTTGAATTGTTGATCAATGCAAAAATAAAAAAATATTATCCGTCACCTGCAGTGTGACATAATCTGCTGTGTCTGGAGTTTGAGAAGTCTATACGTGGTGTTGCCTTTTAAATGCAGACAACACAAATCAGTACAGAGTCCATTTTTTTAAAAGCAGACAGTTTTCTGTACATAACATCTGTGACATTTATGCTTTAATAAATCTGACGTCTATATATTTTTTTAAATATGAAAAGCAGCTGTACATGCACAATTACCCTACTGCCATGCAATGTTTGATTCAATTATTTATGCGATAGATTTCATCAATATAAAAGGCCTTTGCCATGTTATTAGTGAATGCAGTCATCAAATTTAGCCCAGAAGTGTGAGACAGCACCAACCTGCTGAGATGAATCAGAAAGAGTATGTAAAGTGAAACAATCATTACTGCAGTGGTTTAAACCCTGTGTGTCGTATAAACAGTGTGACATCAAAGGAAGTCAAGCCAGATGAATTCAAATTGTGATACCTTTAAATACCACCTTAGTGAAAGTAGAAGTCAGACAGCGCTCACACCTCCTCTGCTTGTTTCCTCAGGGATGCTGTTAACAGCAGCTGGTCAGCCAATCAGGGGGACTCGGCCAGTTCCAGCGACGAGACATCTTCAGCCAACGGCGACAGTCTGTTCTCCATGTTTTCTGGGCCTGACCTTGTAGCTGCAGTTAAACAAAGGAGGCAAGTACCAAAGTCCCAAACGGGCCCGTTTTTTCCCCTTACTGTCAGCCAGCAACGTCTTACTGTATCATACAACGTCATCAAATGCAATTTTGGATTTTTTTTTTTTCCGTAAAAAACTACAAGAGCCATTTTTTTGTTCCTCATCGCTTCTTATCAAATGCTTGTTGATACTTATTGCTTAGAGAGCATTTTCAAGCTCCACTGTGTGACCAAACCTTCATCTTTCTCTCTTCTCAGAAAACACAGCTGTGGTGAGCCAGAGGTGTGCACTCTGCCCTCCCCACCACTCCATCACATGAACGATGATAACCAAGTAAGCATTCATTAGAAACCCTGTGCATGTGGAACGCTTGGAAAAATTGTACAAGGAGAATATTTGAATTTTTGTTCTATTTTTCCTTTTTTAGATAGATTGTCATTTATTGTACAGTTAAGACATCCCTGGTTACCATAGTTACAAAAAAAAGGAACAGTTCTAAACGTACCTAGGATAAAGCCTGGCTCACACTGAAGGACTATCAGGCCGATTTGAGGTCAGATTTCTTCTTCCCGACAATCGGGGGGACGTAAAATCCTGAAGTATGTGATGTTCCAAGATATTAATATCTTGTAGTGTGAGCATGTTTGAGATTATGGAGAATAATTTCTTATGTGTGTGATGCTGTCCCCAATTCAAAATCAGGCAGGAGTTCATCAACCTTTTCAACTTTACTGATTCCCGTCTCTCATTCTCCACAGGACAGCAAAACTAAAACCTGGCCTCCGAAAGCACCATGGCAGCACTCCACCCACACCCACACCCACACCCACACCAACACCATGCCTAATCCCAGCTCTTCCTTATACCAGATGAACATCCCTCCCTCCTCCCAGTGGAGTGACTCCATGCAGATGCTGCAGTCTCCTGTTTGGTCCACTGCCAGCGACTGCTCCCCCTCCACCGGCATCTCCCCTGGCTTTCCCTCCTTCACCCAGCAGCAGCAGCAGCAGCAGCAGCAACAACAACAGCAACACAAACCCATGACCAAGGGCTTTAAATCCTTCCCCCTCAAACACGAGCACAGGCCCTCCTACCTTCACCAGTACTGATCACAGTCTACTGACGGTGAAGTGCCACAGAGGGCCTGCAGCTCTGTGAGACGAGTGGGCTGAGCAGCAGCCGTCACTGTCCACACCAACTCAATTTAAGATTTCTAGGCTGCAGATAAAGGCAAAATTAAAGTTAACACACTGGCTCAACATTTTTCTAACTATATTTTTCCATGTCAAACATCCCACATTTGGAAAAGAGAAGTATTTTGAAGTCTTTTGAACTGCCATGTTTTAACTATGAGAGAGGTGCATGTGTCATGCTGGCAGCGGTTAGTCTGTTTGTTGAGCTGACGTCTCCTCAGACGAGAGCCGGAGATGTGTACAGCCGTCACCCACTTGCTTCTGCAGCTAAATGTGTGTGTGTGTATGTGTGTGTATAGAGAAGCAGATTACAAGGGGGCAGAGGCTTGTAAATGCTCTCATTTTGCCCATAATAAATATACTGTGTCTACATAGCTGTAACTGCCAAATCTCATGCAAGATGACTCAGAGTACAGCTACCATCTACTGTTTCATAGCTTGTAAAATACTGAAGTTGAAATATAAATATTTAGTTCTTTTTTTAAGAGGCTTTGAGCAGGCTCAGCAAAAAATATAGTAAGTCACTGCAGAGGTGTCATTTGAGAGAAACACACTACTTTTTCAACAACTGACCAGAGTTTAGAGTTATAGCAGTAACAATGTGCCATGTTGGTATTGATAGCACTTGCAGAATATTATTTCCAACCAAAGCGTTGTTCAGAAGATGAATGGTGCTGAACGAGATGAGAGGCTGTGTGAGATTCAAGAGAAATGGTGATGTTACACGCCCTACTGGATGAGAGCATTAGGGAACATTTTCACATCCATTCTTTTTCTCCTCCTCTCTAATTGGCGGTTGTTTGACACTAACTCCTGTAACCCTAACTTCTTTTCTGTTTGATAATACAATATTTTTCTTGAACAATTATTGACAGTATTAATCTTATTTTTGTATTTTCTTACATGTTATACCATTACTGTACATTAATATTCTTGTAGGCATATTACAGAAACATTTTTCCGCCTCCCAATATGTGAAAAAGCACATTTTTTTTCCTACAGTTGAACTACTCCATCTATCTATAAAGGTTACCAAATATGCCATGCTAAACACTAAAACATTGTGTGATGAGGCTGTTTTTTTGAGCCCTTGTTTCTTTGGTTTCTATGGCAATGGGCTGTATTTAAAAGCCCAGAATGTTATCTTTCTGTGATGTTTGGGGATGCCAATGTTGCCTGTATTTATGAAATGACACCATGTTTTCAGAAAACTAACATACTTAACATGTTTACAGAGAGTTGTTTTCTGTATATACATATAAATATATATCTTTTTATAGTTAATGTGCTTTGCACAATCAAGATATAGGGTTTGTTGCTTTTTGTCTGTGTTATCTCCTAAACTGTTGCAGCCTTTTCTAAAGACATCATTACAGACCTTGGGCTGTAACTGTTAGCTTCTCAGCTATGTCAAATGGTTTACTAGTGGCTTCAACTTAAGAAAAAAAGATCATAAAAAATGTTGCCCTGATTGAAGATATGAAGGGGGACTGCTTGGCTTATGTTGCTTATTGTTCTCTTGAGCTGGCAACTGAATCTTTCCAAGTGTACCAGCAATGCAAAAAATGAATAAAAAATGACTAGCAATTCAAAAAATTGTCTTCTGTAGTTTTTCTGTTACAAGATGCTTTTTTACTTTGACAACCGGATGTTAAAGCTGTTCTCAGCTGCTGGCCTGCTACAAAACATTTACATTCAGATGCATTGAGGGCTGAGTGAAGGCAAGAATCCAGCTAAATCCAATTTAACTTTTACAAACATAATGTGCATTAAAATGAAGTGACATTTTACCATATAACAGTTAGTTTTTGTGCACTCTATAAAGATTTACCTGTGGTAATAACTAAAACTACTCTGGAAGTAAATGATGAATCAATACATCAAGGGTTTTTGAGAATGTATATTGTGTCACAAATTGAACTACTGCACTGCAAGAAGTTATTTCATATGGTAGTTTCAAATAAAAACAGCAAACTTCTCCTTTATGTACAACTTGGATGATAACAGCGAAGTAATATGTCTGAAAAAAAGACATATTTACAAGAACTGTTTTGTCATGTAAAAAACATTCCCAACAACATACAAAAACAACAAATCCCAGCAGCACTGACAGATGGCTGCCATTATCACGTCATTCCATGTCCATCCGCAGCAGGTGCTGGGGTTTCACTGGAGGTAGACTGAAAACACAAACAAAGAAGTATTAGGAAGAAGCAAGCCAGCAGCACAGTTCTTACTACAATAGTTTGGGATGAATTGTGTGTTTTGTCCTCACACTTGAAGAAGAGGGCGTTGTGTCTGGGCTGGCATCAGCTATAGTTGCCAGATAGACGATGTTTCGATGCAGGATCTGCTGGTATCTGATTGAAAAGGCAGAAATTAACAACAGCTGAAAATACACTGCAGAAAAAGACACAAACATCAGTGACCAGTGATTATGGTTATTTGTGTATTATTTTTTTATTTTTTTATCATTATTATTTATTTCTATGTTTTTGTGTCTGTTTGAAACACAGAAATGTTCATGTTGACAGTGGATTTGCTTGTAAAGTTTATGTTTTCCTAATAAACAAATTTTAGGAAGAAGTGGAGCAGCTCTCTAACATGTATAATAATGATGAAAGATGTAAGGCTAAAATGAATCCATCAGAGGAACCTATGAGACAAAGTAGGAACCTTGAGATAGCTGAGAGAGACTTGCTATTTTTGACAGTGAACACATGTCAGTGGTAAAAAGTAGAAAGTATGTCCATGAGTTTGACTTACTGAACACACTCCCCTGCTCGTCCTTTCTGCATGTACTCACTGATGCACCTGATTAACTGGTCGTTTTCATCCAGCAGCTGTGACACAAAACAACAACAACAACCACTTTACTAACACACTTTAGCTCACACGTTCATATTACACATGTTGTTATGTTCATTACCAAACTATCAACATGCAGAGAACTAAACGAATGATGCTGTTCATCAAGCATGGAGCCAGGATGAGAGATAAACTGAAGTATGTTTAAGAATACACGCTGTAAGCTTTATTAGCCTCTTTATTAAATGTGCTGTAACTGTGTCTTACCCTCTGTATTGTTTCTTGATTGATTTTCGCTTTTCCGCGAAGTTTCTTTGGGACGAAAACAATAGACATTTTGAGACAGGTTAGTCGCGGTTGTTTACAACATACCACTTCCGGTTACGGTCGCTTGTTCTTCTTCGTCGATTTTATTTGTAGACGTCTGTTTCATTTTTTTGTTTTTTGTATGCCACCTGCTGGAGCGTTAGCAGGATAGCAGCCTCCAATTAAAAACCAAACATTTATTTGTAGTGTGACGTGACGTCACTGTAACAGAAACAAAGAGGAGAATAATTGAGAAAAGGTTATAAAAAATAGTGTTTTATTAAAAAAGAGTAGAATAATTGAGAAAATGTTATAAAAGATTGTTTTTTAAAAAAAAGAGGAGAATAATTGAGAAAATGTTCTAAAAAAAGAGTGTTTTTATATAAAAAAAGAGGAGAATAATTGAGAAAATGTTCTAAAAAAAGAGTGTTTTTATATAAAAAAAGAGGAGAATAATCAAGTGTGGCTGAATCTGATTACATTAGGCTACATGTATTGTGTTTGTTGTACGTTATTCATTAATGTCAGTGGCATTTTGAATTCAATAATCTAAAAAAACTTTAAGAAGACATTACATTACTAATAGGCCAAAGTGGGCATTAGTCCTATTGAGGCTGAAACCTGGGTCTGAAGGAGTAAGTGTTGAGAAACAAGGTTTTGGCTTCACCACCTGAGTCAACTTGCTGCTGCTCTTTTAGTGGATGTCCTGGTTACTGTTGATGTTTCTGTTTGTTTATCAAGACAGATTAGTATAACTGTAATGGTAATGTTTAAAAGGAGGCTTACACAATGGAGAAATTAAGCAGTCACCAGGCTTAAACTGAATTTGAACCCTTGAGTGAGCTTTGATTTAAGGGGTCAGAACCCTGATGCTCCTCAAGCTGTGAACCATATATCTTCCTGGGAGTTCCTGATCTGGTCCTTGTCTCGTAGGTTCCTCTGGATCGATGTAGTGGACCTATACGTCGATTATCATTATGATAAATGTTAACCTGAATCTTAAAGCTGCTCGACTTCAACTCCTATAATTACCAATATCCGTCTTCCGCTATCATACTTTGTTGTAACTACTAATACTATGCACACTTTATCCCTGCTACTAGCATTGTAAACCATTTCTAGCTCAACGAGACCAAAGAACTGATCGTGGATCTGAGGCGGGCAAAGGTACTGGTGACCAGACTCCATCCAGGGGGGTCAATGTGGACTTTGAGGAGGATTTCAGGACCTGGGAGCTGGTCCCTGAACACAGAAGTTGTGTGCCTCTACTTCCTGTAGATACTAATGTCTGCTGAAATCTGCAGGACAATGCTAAGGATGTTCTAGCAGCCTGTGATGGCCTGTGTTATCCTGTTGGCTGTTTCGCACGCTGTTTCATATTTTAATTGGAAAAATGTTGACCTGTGCCAGGACTTCTGAAGAGCTGGACCTGGACACTGATCAAATGGATTGGAGGTGACTGGAGATACAGATTCAACAAACTTAATTTAATTACCAACAGCATCAAGGTGATTGGTCCTTAGAGGACGTGGCTACATCTGATTGGGTTTGTACTTCAATGAATGCATGAATGAATGTGAAAAAGTCTTCATGCTTTTACATACACTCAGAAGTCATTGATTATTTGAATAAAATAATAACGGACGTTTTTGTTTACTCAAGAATGAAAGGCTTTGCATGCAGTGAACTTATAATGGAAGAAAAGGCAGCGACCACCACATTAGATATACATAGGCTAATCACAATAACGTAATCTTTATTAAATAAGAATACATTTATGTTAACCCTCACTATGAAAGCTCCAGTGAAGGTCTAGTTAAGATACAAATTGATGAGTAAGGTCTAATTTTATTCATAATTAAGATAGTCAGTCATACTCATTACATTCATACTGTAATAACTGTTTACAGACTGAGTAGGCAGAGTTAGCTCAATGCTACTGATGACTAATGTGCTTTTCAGTTATTTACTTGGATTAAGGTTTACACTCACTAAAATAAGTTAGAAATATCAGTTTATATGACAGAAGGGTCGCCATAACATGTTAATATTCTCTCTAAAGCAGTTAGGGAATCCCCTTAGCTCACTACTCCATTTGTTTTTGGAAAGCTGTGATGACTGTATACATGCAGATAAATAATAAAACAACACAGACATGATATTGTACAACTCTTTATTTTACGTAAAAACTCAATTTTGTTGATATTCTCAAGAAAACAATTTCTGGTTTACAATTCCAGTGACTGGAAGGAGTAACAAACATATGAAAAACACATCAGCTATAAGTTCAGTCATGAGTTTCGTCTCCAATTCAGCATTGTTGGTTTATTAAGAAAGCTCATATAAAGTGATGGTACCTGGTGCTGGCTATCATGCAGTGATGAGCAATCTGTGAAACCTTTTCACCATTTCACCTCGTAGTGCTTTCAATACTCTGTCAGCGTCGTTAAAGGGAGAGTTGTATAAAATCACTCTGAAGTCTCTAAAGTAATAACAGATCAGAGCTCAAAAGACTTAAGTAATATTCACCCTCCATCCAGCACACTGGCACCACATCCAGTTCTAGTCCCTTTGATCGCAAACGAGTAAAAAAAAAAGTAAGTGTTGATTCAAGAGAACAATCACATCGCCAACAATGCAACAAGAGGAGCTACAAACAAGCCAGTGAGCTGATATCTAGCAGAACTTTTTTCATTATTACTGAACGTCTTCTTTGACATTTTTCAATCCATTTACAAGAATCCCATTTTTCAGCTAACATCATGACATCACTGCAGGTACTCAGGTCTGCACTGGAAACAATAACAATGCACATGACACAACTGTAAGACAATTTCAAGGAAGCTGAATGCTTTTACAGAATGCTTTAACTAACCGCTCATGTTGTTTGGACATAAAGAAAAGTCAACAACTAAAAATCAAAACCTGTATTTTTGGGCTGTGAATGACTTCAACTCAACTAAATGTTTAAGAGTTCCTTTTTGGCAAAATAGCAAAACATTTTTAATCCGAATCTAACTTGTTCAAGGTCAGCCTGGCTGCAGGTTTGGTCTGAATTAACTCAAGGCTTTCTAGAGGCTTTTATAGTCATGGATATTCCTCATCCTCAGACAAAAATCAAGGAAACTCTCCCTTATTAGAAACCCAGTCAACAAAATCTACTGCCAACAAATACCTCGAAAGTGAACTCTGTAAAACCTCAATCAGAAGTTCAGCTGGAAATGTAAAGCAAAAAAACAGAGTTCATCTGATCTAGGAGGTTTGAGGGTTACAGTCAGATCTTCTGAATGCACATTTCTGAAACTCTAAACTTGAACTTTTGAGCGAGTCACATTTTGCTGTGTGTGTGTGTGTGTGTGTGTGTGTGTGTGTGTGTGTGTGTGTGTGTGTGTGTGTGTGTGTGTATAGGTGGGGGGGAGCAGTAAGTAGATTTACATTCATAACAATATTCAGTTCAGGATGTTCCTCTTGCCTTTTCAATGTGAAATTATGAATGTCCAAAAAAAAAGTTTTCTGCTAACAAAGTGAAAAATACTGAACAAATATCAACCAAACTAATGAAATCTGAGAACTACGATGACAATAAGAAAATAAAGCTATCCATCACAAGAACTGTGATCCACTCAGCTTTCAATATCAAAGACACTTTCAGGAAGAAATTAACTTGATTGATGCACAAATTGCAGGATTACTGGTATTCCAGAGCTATTTATATACAGGTGTGAGTGGGGTAAACAAAGAAGAGAAAACAAAAAGAGCCTGTTTATCAGAGTGGAGGACAGGGAGCTGCACTCGCATCCCCTCGAGTAAAGCACACGACGTTAGTGCTGGTGACTGAGAGGATGTCTTCATTCTGTGTCGAATCCTGAAACCAAAGACCTTCTTCAACAGGAACTATTTCATGATGCAGGGCTTCTATTCTGTGGATCCACCAAAGCTGTACTATGCAGCCACCTTGTTCTCCTTCTGGAAACAAAAACAAAACAAACTGTGTTCAGAAGTGCTTCTTTCTCTACGTGTTACACTTCACAGTAATGCTTCTATTTTTGACATGAGCACACGAGGCTGATAAGATTTACCCTGTATTCAAAATCAGAGAAGTCCCGTCCTCCTCGGCCGCCTCTGAATCCGCCTCGGAAACCAGGTGGAGGGCCCCGAGGTGGCCCGAAAGAGCCTCTGCTCAGCGGGCGCCCTCGGCCTCCTCTGGGCCCCATGAAGCCTCGGCCACGGTAACCATAACCACCTCTTCCTCGGCTGTGCCTTAGAGGGATGCCGAAAGTCTCAGAATTCATTCGCCTCTCTTCTGCCCAGTTTGACCTTCTCTCCCTGTCAGATACAAACAAAATATATCAGGATCCAGATTCTGAGCGGCATTTTTTCTCTTTACTTTCTCTACTACATATCCTGTGCAACAAGTGTTTTAAGTATAAAATCAAATCAGACGAAAATGTAATTTCACAACCGTTGTGAAAAACCTGTTTCAACGACCTGACCAGCACACAGAGCAATTTTAGAGAACATTGTGTGATTTAATGGTTAACACCCCTAGAATATTTAAACCCCAAGCCCACCCATTAAAAAAAGAACAGAAATAAAAACCCTGATTAAGCCAAAATTACAACAACAAAAAAAGACACAAAAAAAAAGGGACTTACCGTGAAAATCCTCTATCCCCCCCTTTACTGAAAAAGATTAAAAAAAACAAAGTGTTAGTCAGGATATCAGTGCAACACATTTCACATGTTTAAATAACTCTTTTATTGATTGTATTAAACCCACTTTATTTCCATTAGTTTGTGTCAATAAAACAGTTTGATTCCAAGTAGTCTGGCAGCCTTAGGCTGTCTGTGATTGCCATTAGTACATGTAGACATGTGCTGAGGAGGGATAATACTAAAAGTGACAATGTGATGATTTATTTTTGTCCCAAATTGATTACTGGGACAAGTTTGGTCTAGTGCTTCAAAGCAAGAGCTCAAAAAGATCCATTTCTCGTGTAAGAGTTTCCTGTCTGGCCCTGCACAGCTCATGTAAGGCTGTCATGACTCATGGTGGGAGAGAGACTTGCATTCTGTCTGGTCCAGTACATAAGAAACATTTACACTATAAAACCTACACACTTTCATTCACAGCTTATATACACACAGTTATGACACCAGACATGCGTTTCACATAACCCTGATCACTGCGCAGGTCTGTTTATAAAAGTGATAAAGAGACAATTAATAAAAAACATTAGTTTAGTCTGCATCTATAATTTTGTATGTGAATGATATTCAATGGATTAAGTTAGATAAAGCAAATAAACCAATGTTATTAATCATGTGTTGTTCTGGTGACATTTTGATTTTCATTATTATTTTGGTTTGTTTAACTTTTCCTGATGTTATTTAATGTATGATTAGAAATGTCTTGTTTTCTTTTGTATGGACACCCATGCAGAAAGGTTTTTTTTTTAACTGTAGTAATAACAAACAAGGATCTCATTCAGATGGATACATAAATATGAACCAAGAAAAGCAAATCCCTGCAGCCTTGAAGATTTTCACAACAGTAAAATCCTGCCTCAATTCTGACATTACCTGCAGGTCTGTATTCACTCTCTTGTTTATGGGTTACTGGAGCTAGAATAAGGTTGAATACATATTTCTGAGTCAGCAGTTGGATTCAGAACATCCCCTTGTGATTAAAGTACCTCAGATCATCACAGGACAGGTTATCAAAGAAGGACTTGGTCTTGTCGTAGTAACATGAGTTTATCGCAGCCTCCTCCTCCTCATTGGTCCCCTCATTGGCTGGATTTTCTGACTCAGCAGTTTCTTCTCCATTCAGCGCCTTTTCAGGCTTGTCATCTAGGGCCGGAGGAAAAAGAGCAACAAATTACACACACATACAAAAACAGAATCACCTAATACCAATGAGTTGACATAAGTTGGCAAAAACCTGAATATGATGCAGTACAGCTTTGGGAAAGGTGAGAAATACATTGAGTGCATTATCAGACATTCTCTAATGCTCCTCAGTCAGACTGTTATGTCAGGTGTGTGTGTGTGTGTGTGTGTGTGTGTTAACCTGGGTAAAGCATCAAATACGATTTTAACTGCTTCAATGCTGTGCAAAGAGTTTACTTGTTACAATTTTTCCAAACCCACCATCTTCAGGATTAACTGGTGATGTGATAAAAAAAATGTTCACACAGTCTTGCCCCTTAAATAGACCAATGATTGCAGCTGTCACACTGGGCTGTTTTTTAAAACCATGATTGACCAGCACATTTTGGATGATGTACACTGCACCACTCATGTGAATGACCAGTGACCAACTGAACCAGTGAGACATTTCCTGCACTGGTGAGAAAGAAATGGAACACTTGTGTGTTCAATATGCAGCATATTTCTAGAGTATATCAAGAGAACGAGTCAATTTGAGCCCATATCAAAGCTGAACAAAGACATTTTTTCCCTTTAGGACTCGAGTGTGTTGATGCCATACCCTTCAGCTTGAGCTTGTTCTGAAGCTCTTTGTCAATCTCGTCTTTGTGAAACAGGGCGTTGGCAGTCTCAAAGTCAAAGTCTTCTTCAAACTTCATGGGGCCATCCCTGCGCACGTTCATCTTGCCTCTGCTCCGGTTTCCTCTACCACGGCCGCGGCGCATTGACTGAGCAGCAGCTGAGATATAGAAGGAGAAAACTGAAATCCAGCGATGCTCCAACAAGCAACATTTTGGAACAACACAAAAAACCTGAGACAGTGAGGGGGTAGCTTTTTACTCTATGGGATGATAATATTTACCCCAAATGAAAGTAGAAGAAGCATTACTATCAACCCATCCACACCAATAGAAAGGGTTTCAGCAAATAAACAGGAGCTCATAATGTGATATCTGGATGCAAATCTTTATCAGAATACACCCTGTACCTTTTCTTATCATGTGCTGCAGTTTTTTTAACCTTTGCAAAAAAACAACAACCATGAAAACCCCGATGGCAAGCCCTCGTCTTCTCCTTACAACATATTTATGGCAGCACTTAATAGAGAAGTGACTGTACTATTCTGTCCACACACAGGGGAAATAACTTTTACTTCCTTTAACATTCACAATGTTAACTTTGGGCCCTTTCTATGGAAAAGAAAATAATATGATCACAGTACAACTTGTAAAAAAAAGAAAAAAAAGAAAGACTTAAGTAATATTTTTACTACTTCTGTACAGCTAATGATGACAAAAATAATAGCGGCCATGTAAATTTTTATAAATGCATATATTTCAGTTAAGGTGTAAAAGTACTTACCAGAAGCTTGGTGCTTGTTGGGATCTCGGTTTTCAACAGCTCCATGTTCATGATCTGGCTGAGACACCTTTTGAACCTCAGGAGCTGAGCAGGGAGAGACAGCATGTTTAGACCCAGGTTGTACTAAAACAAAGCACTCCATAAATGAGCGATTGATGGTGAAGCACCTGGATGTTTAAAGAGTTCTTCAACACTGTTTAGATTCATACAACTTCTATCTTAACAGGCCCAAAAGAAAACTTTACCTTTTCTCTGCTCCAGGAGGTCTGGGGGCTTCTGGCTGCCAGTGGTGTTGATGATGGGTCTAGGGGCTACAGCCTGACTCCTCTGTCCTACAGGTACAGGTGGTGCAGCTGCAGCTGATGAAGGACCCTGCACTGTCTGCTCCAGGGTAGGAGGTTTTTTTAAAGAGTCCAGCTGGGGACTGGTTCGTCCTGCAAAAAAGAGCAAAGTATGAATCAAAGTATATTCAAAGGCGGGAAAGCAGCAGAACTAGTTTGATACCAATGGCTCTTCTTTACCCGAGTGTGACTCCCCCCTTTCAATTATCATGTTTTCAGATGTTAACGTAATGAGGGGATTCTCTAGTTTTTATTGCAGTTGTGAAAAATCTTATTTAAATATGTTGGTCCACTTCAGACAAATTATTTTTTCTAATGATCCTCAGGCCTTTAAAAAAGATTTTCAATGTCAAGCTGTTTCCAACACCTGTTGACTCAATCCTGACTTCATCTGTCATGATATACAGTTTTCACTTTGTATTCCTCAGTTTGTTATCAGCATGTATTTGTCTACTATACTTGACCATCTCATGCTGAAGCCAAAACCTGAGGGCACCGAGTATTAAATAAATAATAATTAAACAGATCACCCCTTAAGTCAGAGAAGAAAAGGACGGAGCACATGTACGTTTAGTGTGGAGGCGGAATAAAGATGGGACATTTAAACATACAAATGTGTTGTTGTTCTGTGTAAAGCCTGATTTATACGTCTGCGTCAAATCTACGCTATAGTGGCCTACACTGCTGTGAACACGACATACTTCGTGTGTTGGTGTCTGTGAAGCTCTGCAATACTCCACCAAACTAACACTAGTTGGCAGCGTGATTAATATGCTAGTTGTACTGCCAGTTTCCATTTCAGCCACATTCTCTACTTGTTTGGACAGGAAACCGTAGCAACTGAAAACTAGCATATCATGTTGGAGCTGATAAATATTGAGCAGCAGTACATTATACTCCAATTAATTTTGAAAATGGCAGCAATACAAGGAATGCCTTAATTGCAGGAAATACAAATCTACCAAGCGGACCAATCACAGGTCGTTTCGACACGTAATCACATTTCGAGGAGTTGGACATGAGGCTATGTAGGTAGGCTTCTGCGTTGGTACAGAAGTATGAATCAAGCTTAACACTCAGCTCTATACGTGAAGTTTATGGATACAATCTCAAGTCTCTGTTAACAGACACAAGCGATCAGAGTCGTCTTAAATGAACGATCCCTCTGCCGACCGAACATGCAATAGGAGATCACATGTCATACTTTAATTTCGGACAAAAGTGTCAGTAAGGATGCCATTGCCTGCAACGCCTACGGTCTCAGTGGAAAAACTTTACTTTGCACCGCTACCACATCAACGTAATGCCATCACTGCAGCTGAAACTGTCTCATTCACTCATTGCTGTCCAAAGTTTTCTGAATGAAATATGTTAGATTATTTTAAATGCTGGAGAGAAACCCTGTCCCGTTAGCCCACACATGTTAAAAACTACATCTTACCCCCGGTTGCAGCAGAGCCAAACTGCTGAGCTGCGAGCGGTGTCACACCAAACTGACTGTATGGTTGGACAGGGGCTCTGCTGTACGGAGGAGCATAGGGTCCTGCTGACTGGAATGGTGGTGGAGGTGCAGAATTGCTGGTTCCAAGTGATGACTAAAAACACAAATAAGAAATCAAACAAACCACACATTACTTCCTGTCACAAAGATCATATTCAATCAAATTTTTATGGTTTACTATAAATACAACACTTTTCCAAACATACTAAACTGGCATTAGGTACTCTGACTTATTTGGAGTCTTTAGTAAGCTATAATTAATTGTATGTATACACCTGTGCCTTTTCTGTGTCAAGTTGAGTGATATGCACTGATAAGTGTCTTATTGTCTCACTTTTCATTTAGGTTTGGTTAATAATAAGGTTTATTACCTTTTTAGTTTTTGTTAATGATAATAACTTTGCTACAGAGAAGGGAGTAGCGAATAAGTGTCTGTTCACAGCAAACAGTTAAGCACAGGTGTTGCAATTAACCACAACAAGCAGCAGGTGTCTAGCTGTGGCAATAAGCCAGCAAAGCAAAATCCATTAAACCCTACAGCCTTAAAACACCTACCAATGACTGTAGTACAAAACACAAGTTAGATATGTGACAAACTTGTTTCATATTTAGGCATTTTGATACAACAAGACTGCAAACAAATCTACTTACTTGAACAATGGCAGGGTCCTGAGGCAGAGTGCTAGTGGCTTTGGGTGGCTCACATACTGTTAGGTCTTTAATATCACTTCCTCTGAAAATGATGTACTCAAACACTTCATCCCGAGGTGGAATAGGCCTGTCGGTGGGCCGGTCTTCAGTGCCAAAAGAGCGAACTGTTGGGAAAATACACAAAATGTCTCATTTATTTTACACTTATTAGTCTTTTTATTGATAGGAGTGGGTGTTGGCTTTTGTATAAATATATATATATCCTAAATCTGAGCTCAACGTGGTATAGTCAGTGTTGAAGAAAATATTCTTAGAAAGTATCTATAATAAACAAGAACACCTGGAAAGGAGCCAAATACGAGTTTTAAGATTTCATTTTATGATTATTTTCTCTATTCAACAAATCAATGCTATATGCCCACACTTTACTTCAGACCCATCTCTCTTTCTGTAGTGAATAAATTATCTGAGTGTTACTATCCAAAAGGGGAATTAAAGAACTTGTTCAAAACATCGTAATTAACCCTTTAATTAAACATGTTTGATAATAGGAAGGGATACAGTGTATAAAAACGACAGGCCACTTGGTGCTAAGCGATAAAGGTCAGATTTAATGTTGGCTCACACAAGGTAAACAAAGGACGCAAAGTGTTAACTAATGCACCACTTAGCAAGTAGCAGCTAGCATGGCTAACTAGCATGCGATTATAATCTGTTTCCCACATTGCTTACCACTCTTGTAAGCAACACTATTAACCTGTCTGAGTAACTAGGGCCACATTTGGTGCTACTTAACTCACCTTTAGCAAGAGCTACTGTCGAGTTTTCGGTGTCAATAGTGTATAAAATTCCTTCATAGCGGATCTCGGCCTTGGAGATTAGGCTAATTTTGCTGCCGATGTACGGCGTTCCTCCTCCGCTCATGTTTTCCCTTTTTGTTGTAATAACGCAACGAAATCCCACTGAATGTGTCCTCGGTCAAACGAGAGGGTGGATGTGTTGCTTTCAGCGCTGCAGTTTAAAGGTTTTCAATGCATGGATAAGTAGTAAACGACGGTGTGACTCGGACTCGCTCGTTTCTGAACTGAGCTCTAACACGACATGGCCGATTACAGTTTCCTTTGCCCGCCGCTAAGCATGCCGGGAGAAAGGCCGTGTCTCGTTTTTTTGTTTTTTTTTGACTATGAGGGACAAAAAATGACTAAAGTATGAATACATAAATAAATGTTGAGAGAAATGCATACAATAATGTATAAATGAATAATAATAATTAAATAAATGCATCAATAAATATATAAATACATAAATATATAAATATATATATATATATATATATATATATATATATATATATATATATGCAACATGCCGGGAGAATTTCCGTGTCTCGTTTTTTTTTTTTTTACTTTTATTTTACAGGGACATTGTATATTGATAAACATTTTTGTTAATATGCCAGAGTTAGTCAAAAGACTAATTCTCATCTGTTGATGATTTTATAAAATTCAAACATCGCTAAAAGCTACAAAACGAGTTTTAGTAAAAGCACGTATCCAATAACCTACCTGCTTGTTCCCGATATTTACAGTCTATGCTTGTTCCCCCTGAAGTTGCCTCCTTTCCCTCTTACATCTGTCCTTTGATGAATGTAAAAGGCATTATAAATCCAGTAATCTCAAGGGGGCATGTTTTATTTTTCCATTTTTACTATGATTTAAAAAGAAAGGAAAATAACAGTCTACTCACAGTGCGCTTATTCTATTTATTCTATGATATCAACCTAGGCTGGCTTGTCGCCACCTTCCCCCCCATACTATCAAATAATAGATAGATTATAGATAGATAGAAAGATAGATAGATAGATAGATAGATACTTTATTGATCCCGAGGGAAATTCAAAGCATCCAGTAGCAAGTTACAAAGACGAACATGACATGAAACATTTGTTACAAATTGACCACAAAACCGACGCGCGCCCCCCCCCCATACATATATATTAACCTGAAAAAAGATTTAAAGAATACCCCTAGATGAATCAAACTTAAACTGTGCAATTAAAAATAGACTTATACAAGAAATGTACATAACATGCAGGGATAAAAAAATATATGTGAAATTTAAACAAGAACCTTTAAACAGTTGAGGGAAAAATCTGTAATTAGACCTGAATATAAAAAAAATAAGAATAAAAAAGTGTTGACCTTCTGAAGATGTGTTGTTTATATACTGTATTTACAGCAATGTTTAAAAAGCAGATTGTGCAAGATTATCAAAAAACAGACATTAAATAACAGGCAGTGCAAAAATTAAATTAAAGGTGCTATTTCAGTAATTGAGGTGATCATTAAAGTGTCCAACTAGAAGCTGACTTTTGGGACAGCTGTGCAGATGGGAAGTGGAATTATTATTATTACAATTAAACAGAAATAGACGTAGATTTGTGGCACTATTCATTTTTGACACATCAAACTTAAGAATTTGAGAAAATCCTAGATTGTATTTTCACTACATTGTACTTAGCCCCCCCCCCCCCCCCATTTCATGACGTAAGATTCATTCCCACAATGCCTAGTAACACGCATGCGCACTGTAATGAAATACAAGCGCTATCTGTGATTAGAGATGGCGGGCGCCTCCGACCCCCTGGAAGATATGCTCTTTTCAGAGGTGGATGAAAAGGCGGTGAGCGACCTGGTGGGTTCGTTGGAGTCTCAGCTTGCAGACCAAAACAAGCCTGCAGGTAAAACAGAGGAAAACGGAGGCGCTGGCTCCGTGCCCCCCGCTAACCATCACTTAGGAAAAACGCTACCAGCTCCAGTGGGCACCTCAACACTAGAACAACAACAACAACAAGGACGGCGGAATAAAACTGAGACGCGCCAGGATAAGATAAACTCTAAAGATGTTAGCCCGGGTAAAACTGTCACGTCTCCTTCTCCGGGCTGCACCCCGGGCTCTTTTGACCCGCCTTCCTCCACTTCGCCCGCCGCCGGTGTGAACGCCACTTCACATGGAGCATCCATCACAACACTGACCGCATCTGGGCTGTCAACTTTGGCAGCTACGCCTGCTGGCAGCATCAGCAACACATCCAGCAGTCGGGGGTGTAAGGCTTCTTCTCCCGGCACAGGTGAGACGTCCACGGAGGCGAACCCACCGAGGAAGCGCATAACCACGCCGCGGAGGAGCGCTTCTGCTCGGTTGAAGAGTTTGAACGGAGCCGCTGTGACGACGCGGAGGACCAGCAGCAGCAGCAGCAGCAGCAGCAGCGCAGCGGCAGAAGACGTCAGCTGTGTGGATGCAACAAACTCTACTCGTCTTGTGACATCCTCTATTAACACTTCCACTTTCACCGTGACTAACCCGAGCCTCCCCGTAGGTCAGTCTGCTATTGCCTTGGACCGGGGGACTCCCACTATCGCTTTGCATAGACTCCCAAGTCACATTGTGGCGAGCATTGCCCAGAATGGAAACGGTACCAGTGTGTCGGCCTTGGTCCAGCAGGCTGCCCGCACAGCATCCACCACATCTTCAGCTTCACAGGATAGCAAAACCCTCACAGATTCACAGCCTTCCAAAACAGAGTCCAAAATTGTAATGTCAAGCCAGTCTGTCAGTTCTACAATAAACACTGTATCTACCACACCTTCTGTTGCCATAACAACAACAGCAGCAGCAACAACAACAACAATGACCACCACAACAATAACTCAGCCTCTGAACTCTCCCACAGCGGCCACCACCTGTGTAACAGCAGGGGTGGCGACAAGTTCTGTATCAGTGACCACTGCCGCCATCAGCATGGTCAGACCCACAGCCCCCTCCCCGACACCCGCCGTGGCCACCTCCGCACAGTCTCAACCCCGTCCTGGACTCGCAACACCTCAGAGGATTGTAGCCCCACAGCTGATTGTCAGACCGCCTCAGCAGCAGACGACCATTCAGCTGCCCCCTGGGTTTACCATCCCGCCGGGTAAGGTTTGGCAGAAGGGGGAAGGATTGAGGCGAGGAGGTGCTGTTTACAGCCGTGTTATAATACCTGTACCTAAGGCCTGTGTCCAGAGTCTGTTTGAATCTCTTGACTATGAGGAAGTTGTGTGTGTGTGTGTGTGTGTGTGTGTGTGTGTGTGATGTCTCAGTTTTCCGACCACATGTTAATATGTTTGGAACGCTATCCACAGACCATACTGTTTGGTGCCTGATGCTGAAGAAAAATATACCTGTTGAGAATATGTGCTTTTTAGTGGTGAGTTTGTGGCCCCATGGGAAATCAAACACACTACACAGCAGTGTAATGATGTGCCCAGTAAGGCATGCAAATTATACCATTTACACCAAGCATCCATTACAGTACAATAACACAACACTAATACCACATCTGTGTAATACATTTTAATAAAAAAAAGACAAATCTTGCATTATGTTTGTATTGTAGTTGAGTCAATGACATCTATCTGTACACTATGTCTCTATAAGAGATACACTTTGTAATGCTCATAGGAGGAGAGCTGTGTAAAGACGCCTTGCTGTGACACTTGAGTTCATGGATTCCCTGTCACAAGCAGACAGGGCTCTCTCCAACAATGTCATGCAGAAATGTTTCCCACAAAAGGATTCACGCACCATACACAGTTAACAAAGAAGTAGCACATCCATTCAGGCTGTCACAAGTTTTTCATATGCAAAACAGACTGCCACTGAAGTTTCATAACGCTTACTATAATACTGTATGTAAAGACTGCTATAGTTTGAATGCAGCAGTTGCATCAAGAGTCCCTCAATGTGTGCAGGAACAAATCAAACGACAGCAGTCGTTGCACGACGAAAATAATTTTAAACATAAAAATTACATTTTTGGGTCTTGTTATACCAAAAAGGCATACTTGTCACAATGACTTTGAATCCCAACTGATGTGAAATAAGTGAGAGGTACTCACTAAAGGTTCTTGGCTGAATATTATTACTAATGTGCAGTCACATTTGCACCTAATCACTCCTCAAAGTGGGCCAATTATTTTCATGTTAATTTGTGATTTTTTTAAACAGAATTTATTAACTCTTATGAAACTGGTTGCACGTTCTTATACTTCAGTTTCTCTTTTTCAGAAAAATTTCACTTTTTGAGTGACATAACTGCTGCCCAGGAAAAGTCTACCTGTTGTTCTTCACTCTGTGTTGTCAGTTCAGTTGAAGCTGGAGATGCTCAAGAAATGATGTCACTTAAGATTTTAATTTATTTCATTTTGAGAAAACAGTGTTGACAGATAAAGGAAATTAGTTCATTTTTTTCTCATCCGGGGATAATTAGAGATCTTGATTGTTCTGATCATACTATATATCATGAAAACCATCAAAAATCATCATATTACTTCCAATATAAACATGAAATGTGGCTCAAATTAAGTACAAGAAGTCGATTGTGTTTCCCACTAAAAATATCAGTTCCCACGTGGCCACCTGCTACACACAGCTCTCTTAATCTTCTATCTTAGCAGGCATCTTTTTTTTTTTATTATCATGAAACTTGTTGGTAATTTTACTCATGCTAGTTTTAATTCATGCACGCAATGTTGATTTTTATTTTCATGCACTGATGTAAAACGGTGCAACTTTTATTTTTTATAAACATCTTCCAGCCAATCAGAAACAAGTAGTCAAACTAATTGAACTCATTGAACTCATTGACTTTCTGTGTGTAACATTTTCCCCGATCTTTTCTTTGGGTTGCTTTGCCACTAAAATAACTGAAATTTACTATTTGCAATGACATCCTAATGGGCTGGTTGATATTTAATCCGGCTGCTGGTTTAGACTTATTTAAATACAAAGCTCCGAGTTTAATATTCTTTATTAGCATGAATGTCAGTTACACAGTGTTGTCAAAGTGTTGAGGACAATAAAACAATTCCAAATCATTAGATCAAATATAAACAAATCAAGTTAATAAAAGGAAAAGAGTTTGAAAAGAGTGTTTGTGTGTAAAAGATGGTTTTTATTCTCTTACAGTGATGCTCTGTGGTTATGTGCTAACTCCTTTAAGTACCATTCAGTCACTAACAGGTTGTGTTGTTCCCTCTTGTGATGTTCTTTGGGATTGTACAGGGATGGTGTTGGTACGCACCGAGTTGGGCCAGCTGGTGATGGTTCCTCAGCAGGCTTTGGCTCAAGCTCAGGCTCAGGCTCAGGCCCAGAACAACATCTCTCCGCGCCCTGCCACTCCCACGACAGGAGCAACCTTCAGAGTAACAACGCCACAGGTGAGAGAGTCTGCAAAATAGATCCTACTGAAACACTTCCAATAGAATGAACACAGCACGTAGTGATGCTGAGAAGGTGACAGAGGTTAGGCAGATGTTTCTTTACATAAAAGACATCTCCACTTTGGTGTCATGGTAAATATTTTTCAGTTCAATTCACAGGTTTTTTTCTGTTTAATTTCTTTAAAATTTCATTATTTGATTTCTTTTCTAACTCTTAAAACTTAGAGAAGGGAAGAAGTGAAGGGTTGTTGTATGAAAAAGCTTCTGAACGAGGACTGTGTCATGAAATGGCTTGAGGGGAACTCCCAAAATAGCAAGTTAAAAAAAACAATCTCTAATATACTGTAGGTCTATTGTCAGTTATTTCTCATCACTGTATAATCTCATGATGAAAAAAAGGTTTAACCTTTATTCACTTACTGCTATAAAAACATCACAAGTATGGATTAGTATGAATTAAGTCAACTAAATAATGTCAGTATGAGGTACATTCATATGATATCTGGGAATCATAAAAATGATGAGTTAGCTCTGATTGTGTGGATTTGCACTAAGAAAGGTCTTACCTTGTTGTTGAGTCAGTAATGCACATGACACCTTTTTTTGATTAGCAAAGAGAAAGCTCTTAAACTACTGTATATCCTTTAAAGTGTAATATCCCATAATATTACGACTCCTTCTCCCTAATAAATTATTTGTTTCCATCCAAGTCAGATTCATTTTTATTCCTGACTCATTAAATGTCATGGTTTGGATTTTTAAAGATACACTACAGAATATTCTTTTTTTTTGCATCACAAAACTTCCACACGTTATTTCACTGTAGATGTCCTGGGTAGATTAGCGAGGGTTGTCTTTTAACGTCTTCATACTGTAAAAGAATATAATCACTGGAGGGAGAATAAATGTCGATCCCTTCTTTTCTGTACTGCTTTTAAGTTGCAGCACTTTTGTCCATTTTAACCATCAGCCAAGAGCTACAGCTCAGGCACTTCCTCCAGGTCAAAGGGAAACAATTGTGAATGTTTTAATGTGATTTTTCTTAGTTGGAGATACTCATTAATTAAGATCTAGGAGTGGGATCATGGCCTGCTTTTCAAAATGGCATATTAAAGACGGCTTTCTGAAGAAAAGATTTTTAAGAAAGCTGAAACAAGCACAGTTTTCTTAACTTAAGAAAAGTAAAAGAAGAAGAGTTCTTTTTTAGGACAGCAGATTCGTGAGATTCTTAAGGATTATGGACAGCTCCTGGTGCTGAAATCAGGTCGAATACAGAAATGAAAAAGAATGCTGTTTTATTTTGAAAACGCGTGTTGTATCTTGATTTAACATGTTGTGTTGTTTGTTTTGTGATCAAATATTTTATTAAAATTTTCAAGATTAACAAAACATCTACATGAACGAAAAAAAAGAAAAAGAAACCATTTGAAAATGACAGAAATATAAAACATGCACATATCAAAGAAACCGAAAACGTACCCCGGAAATAGAAACAAAAACACATACAAAAATAAATCTGCTGGACCCCGTATTTATCATGACTCATGCGAACATTAGAGACGTTGATCCTGTTAAAAGTTCTCTGTCAATACAATGTAACAAAAAAGAACACAGGCCATACATCCCCAATACATGTTCTTATACACGCATACATGTTTGTAACCATAGAAACATTATTCACATACACTGGGAAAGAGAGGGTTCAAGTCGTTAGATCTGTCAGTGAATCGGCTGCAGGGCAAAAGCTGTAGACTAATCTCACAGCTCCATTAATGAACTTATTGTATTCTATTCTTCTCTCATTCATTATATTAACACCAGCTGCTGCTGTTCAAAAAATGGTATGAATTGAACTACCAGCATTATAAAAATGAAGGGCCTTTGACAGACCAAAGTGTTCTCAAAAACACACCACAAAGTTTACTTCAACAGTTAAGATATGGAAGTTAAATTATTGAAAAATCATGAATGAAAACAAATCATCTTAAAAGTAGATACACACAAAACGATCACCTGTAGACCAGACCACTCACATAACAGGGCTGGAGACAGATACAGGGCTTGACCAGTCACATTCTCAAACTAATAAGAGGGGGGGCAGAGTACCCATGAATGTCCTTTAAAAAATGTTTTTTTTGGGGTGTTTTGAAGAGTGACGTGGTTCCAAAAAGCTCTAATCTGTTTAACCAAATCCACTCCAAACAACATACAGTAAATGATAGAACAGAGCATCACATTTATCATGTTACCTGAAGAAGCGGAGCTCCACTGTTCACACGACTGTGCCCACAGTGCCTGCATGTATCAGGATGTATTCAGCCTTGGCTTCAGCTTAGCTGAAACACTGAAACACTGTATAATTCAACTTTGATAAGAGCATCTTAACTCATAGGTTTTTTTGTTGTTGTTGTTCGTAGTGTATTTTTGATGCAGGTGGGGACTAAAGCTGAAATAGCCTGTAGATCTCCTCAGCCGCCAACTACATCAAAGGCTAGTGCCGTAAGAAAAACACATTTTGTACTTCTTCTAAGTAGAGACACAATTACAAACCTTACTCAGATTGAAAGAGATGAAAAACTGCACATTTCTCTTTGACAAAGTAACTGAACTAAGACCTGATTCTCCTGCCACAGATTTGCTGCCTTTAACTTCAAATAGTTAGGATCAGTTATATGCAGAAGATGGTGATCACAAGGGGGTTTGATAAAGTGCAAACCAAATCAATCAATCAGTTTTCAGACGATCAATTTATACTTCTTTATTTGTGCAATCAGCTTCTACTTACCGAACAGCACCACTTCCTGGTTCTCTTACTTTTCTACAAAGAGCATCAACCTCTGATCTGACGATGAGAGCACCTGGGAACACACATCTCAGGTTGTTCAGACACATTTCCTGCACGCTTCAGTCCTTTGTGCTCTGGAGGATTTCATTTAAACAGCCGCTGACCTTCGTTAACAGCAGCCCGGCTGATTCAATTGTAGAATTTGTGCTCTCATTATGTGTGGGTACACACAGTCCTCATTAAGATAACAGTTGAGCTCCAGACCCTAATTGGCTGCTGATTAATATGTTAAACTGTAATTATATTCCGTGAATAGTCCTGATTATTTTACGTATAGATTAAACTGAGATTAATGGGTGAATGAATGTCTCAAGGCTCCTTAATGACTCCATGGGGTCCTCTCATCAAAATTTAACCAGCCACTGAATCATTCATTGGAATTTGCTTATTATCACCTGTGGATACATCATTCATGGGGAAACTTCAGATTCTGCTGCTCGATCCACACCTTTGGAGCTTAATTGCTTTAAATAATGAGATTAATGGATAGTTATTTTTTTCATTGCTTCTCTGTAATTCGAGGAAAACAGATTCAATCAATTAACCAATCCATCAGATTTTATCTGACACTTTACAAAAAGAGCAGGTCTAGACTCTACTCTGTATTCTGCATTGGGCATCTTAAAGTGTCACAATTAGGGTTCAAAGAAAGAAAGAGGACCCAACGGCTGACTAACCAAAAAGTATTTAATACAACAAGAAGACAAAAATGAAAGCTTACTGTTTTCTGTGTTCAAATGTCAAACTCAAACAATGTCCGACATCAAATCACAAAGTCACAGAGAAATCCTCACTAGAAGCTCAGTGACACAAGGAAGGTAGTGACACCGGTACACTCTCAGGTCTGCTGACTCAAACCTCACGTCCCCCCTGCAGGACAAACCATGGGTCCTGGTGGGACGAGTCTTCTCCATTGCCTTCTCCCACCCTGGAACTCACTCCCTAAAAACATCAGAGACCCCCCCCCCCCCCCCCCCCACTCGCTTCCTTCCAGAAATCCCTAAAAACTCACTTCTTCAACATCACCTACAACCACTAACAATCTCAACTCTCATCCTCCTCCCTTTACAATATTTCTTTGTTGTATTGTTTTCTTCGTTTTGTTTTTTTGGTTATTCCGTTAGGCAGCTTTAGGGTTTTTAGAAAAGCATTATAAAAGTCTAATTTATTATTATTATTATTATTATTATTATTATTATTATTATTATTATACTGATCTGGCCAAAACGCGGTATGCAGTAAGCTACCAAATGTGATACCTGCAGAGTGCTAAAAAATGCCCGGATTTTGCACTGATTCAGGGAAAATTCTACAACAAAATGTATAGTATGCATCAGACCAGTCTCCCTTGTGTACTGTTTCCCACAATACAATGCACCAGGTCAGACATCAAAAGATGGACAGCAGCGGCCGTCGTGAAAGGGGAAATAAAAACAATCAGCCCTAAACCACAGAGAGATACCAACAATGATCTTTTTGGATTCTCAAAATCATAAAACCGAACGCATCACTGGCAGGAAGTGAATACTGTTTAAAGAACTACAAAATAAAACAGGAAACATGGAACATATAAACATAAAAAGGAAAACAAAAAACTAAACGAGCAAATCCTGACATAAACCATCTGTAACTTTTCCTTATTGGCCTCAGAACACATGACGTCACATTTTGGAAATACAAGAAATTGAATTAAAAAATGTTTTCTCTGTCCTTAGAATGAATTTGATCTTGAGTATTGAAATTCACTCAGCAGACAAGGAAAACGCTCAATGAACTCAAGCTCAGGAAAAACATACTTTGAAATAAGTAACACAATAAGTTGTTTTTTAAGTGTTTACTGCAGCCATCTTTTCAGGTGATGCTCTGCCAAAAACAATTAGAACTTCATGAGACAGAAAGTCGTTTTTTTAGAAAAGCCTTCTTTCTCACAAAGGTTAACAACTATCCACCACACTCTTTGTCCGGCCCCTTTAAGAGTTGAGGCACTTGCTCATTAAGCGTCACTTACTGTGAGGACATAACATTGACACTAGAGGGCAGCATTACATTTCTTTTTTTATTTATTTCAGAAACACTTCATTGTTTCTACTTGCTTTTGAATTCATTTAGAGAAAGACAGTAAGACGTTGAAACAGAATTAGTAAAAAAAAACTAAAAAAGTCTGCATGAATAAAAGCACAGTTTCAAATAGCGTTGCATTGGATGTATTAAACATGGCTATACATGTCCAGGAAACACAGATGTGTCTAAAACAATCAGCATTTAAAGGAGTGTGTACTCTATAAATGTGCTCTACTGGTGTTTAGTAAACCCATCAGAAAGCAGCAGCCTGTCACTAGTTACTGATATTCTGCTCGTTTTACATTCTCAGGCAGTGTTGCTACATCTTCAACTGAGCTGTCAGAGACCACAAGACACATCTGAGAACTGAGATTACTTAAGAAATAATCATCTTCTCAGTTATACTTCCATGGCAGGTATAAATCAACGGTCCATAATCACTCTTTCCTCCCGCCTGAAAAGTAGCCCACTTGCTTCACAGCGACATAGCCAGCCAACCTGTATCCATACTGATGTGAACCCCTCTCAAAAGAGACTTGCAGATTGTCATCACCTCTCAACGTCACAGCTGATGACAAATTAGCGGGCTGCGGCGTCGCCTTCTCGACAGGAAAGCAGTAGCGAGAAATGAAAGGGAATGGTGTTTATTCCCTGAGCTCAACCCCTCTGTCGGCCTGTCACTCTTCCTACGACCCCGAGGGGACAAACGGAAGGCATCCTGAGCTTCCTTCCTTCCATACCTGTTAAATCATTCATCATCCAACTGCCTGATTATTTTAAAAAGCTAACAAGGCTTTGGCTCTTCAGTGCGTTTGGGTGTGCTTGTCTGTGTGTGTGAGAGGCAGAGACAGTGAGAAGAAGAGAGGCATAGCTTGCGGAGGGATGCACCCTGTGGCTCTCACCAACCCCCTTTTACCCCCACTTCTACCCCTGATCCCCTCTTTACTCATACACCCACTTCCCCCAAAATCCTCAGTACATCTTTTTTTTTTTTTTTTGCATCCTACAAAACTTTTTAGTTGAGGGGCAACTCCCTCCTCCTCTCTTTATCCTACTTTTTCTTTTCGACTTCTTTGTCTCTTTTTCCCATCCTCGACACTGCTGAGGGTCTGTTTGTGTGTGTTCATTTGGTTGCAAGACAAATGCAGATAATCATGTGCTTGAATGTGTGCCTGTTCCCTCTGCTGTCGGTGTGTGAATGCTTTTGTCTGTTTGTGAATGAACGGCTGTGTGCCAGAGGTCGGGGCAGAGGCCCTCTAGGGTTGTCTTGGCCCAACGTCAAGACATCCGCCTGGAAGTGTGTATCAGCGTGTGTGCGCTTGTTTTGTACTCATGTGTTTCTGGATATGAGTTTGTGATGCACCACTGGGCATCATTGTGGTATCCTGGCGCTTGGCACTAACTGGGAAATCATCTCACTTTCTCTGGTGCCATTAAAATGCAGATAAACATAGCAGACTCATCAAAAATGTCATGTGAGATGTGAGGAAAACCAGCGACGTGCGTATTTAAGTTTGCATAGATGTCGTCAATCAATCAATCTTTATTTATATAGCGCCAATTCATGACAAATGTTATCTCAAGACACTTTACAAAACGCAGGTAAAAGACCTTACACTTTGTTATTTCATATTACAAAAGAGCCAGCGTTAATTCATCATGAGCACACACATTGTGCATGTTTTTTGAATGTTCTCTCCTGAATTTGAAAAATATTCCAAATAGCAGAAGAGCTTTGTTTTTCACCTTTTCACCAAAGTGTAGCTAACAGTTAGCTCAGGCTCCATCTGATTATTGAAATGAATGCATGGTGGATGTAAGCTAAATTAAATGAATTATGTTTTACGGTAGCTTTTTTGACCGTCTCCATTTTATGTTACGATAAAAAGCCCTGAAGTCAACACGACTTCTTATTCACAGTGTCGATCTTTTTTAGCCACACAAAAACTTTGCTGCAGTATTTCCGCACTACTGCCACACTAAAGTAACTTATTTTGAGCATAAAGTGTGATTGGTGTTGTGGGTTTCAAACTCTACTTTTATGTATAATCTCTGTGCCACAAATGTCCTCCTTGTCAATGACCGGCTCAAAGGTCATTGCAAATAAAGGGGGGGACACCGAAACACCTTTTTTATTTTTTCTTCTTCCCTGCTTCCATGACCTTTCTGCAATCATCTAGAACGCACACGTCTGCTTTTTTTCTTCCTCTGATGCTGTTCTGGTCTTTCCTCTGCCCTTCATTTATTTCTTCTTCCGCTCATTCTTTCACCTAAATAACCAGTCTGGACTCACCTGTACTGTTTGTCTAGCTTTCTATCTTTTGAGGTGCCTTGTATTCCTTTATCCCCACGTCCCTCCTTTCCTCATCCACAGCTTATGATATCTATACGCTCTCTTGTTTCCCTTTTCCTCTTTTTCTTCTCTCTGCCTGTCTGTGTTGCGCTCTTTCTTTCCTGCAGTCTCCTGTGACCCCTCAGACCTCCCGGCAGTGTTCTTTGACCCCGGCCAAGATGGTACCGGCTGCCTCTCCAACTCCTTCCAGCCCCGCCCTCCAGACCTCCTCCTCTTCCTCCTCCTCCTCCTCTTGTCCTGCACTCCGCCCAGTGAGCAACATGCCTTACTTGGTTAACTTTTACCTTTAGTTTCCTTTCTTATGCATTTTCCTTGAAAATGAATTCTGAGAACCAATCTGTTGTGACTTATTGTCTTAGTCCACCTGTCTTGTGAACTTAAGCACGCTTCCTGATCATGTAAAGCCATGCATTTGTTGTATTACAACGTTATGTACATCACCGTGCTAAGGCCCAGTTAGTCCTGGAGCAGTGTGAGTGCAGACCAGTGGGGAAACGGGCTAAGTGTGAGTTAATGATTGTTCAGAAGATACACCGTAGGTTTCAAACAAAGTTGTAGAATCTGGGGTGGGGCTAATAAAACTAACACCCGTTTTCCACACCTTAAGTTTTTGACAAGTTAGGGAAAAGGTGTTGTACCAAACAGCTCAGAAAATCCATTCCAAAATTATTTTCTGCAGAATAACCCTTTTAGATTTCAGTTACCTTTTTGAAAGTACATTGCATGTGAAAGTAAAGCTGATCAGATCCTACTATGAGTTTAAAAATGTCGTGTGTAAATATGTTGAACTTCATAATTGTGTTTTAAAACAGGATCAATGTGGCAGTTTGTTGTTTTTCAGACTCCCAACAACTTTCCCCTGAGTTTAAACGTTTTCTTGTTTTAATGCAGACCTTTGTGAAGATAGTTGCGTCACACATATAATTTTTGGGTGCATTCACGTCTGCATTTAGAGCTGTCCGTTTATGATTACATCACATAATATGTATTTTATTGCCAAGTGTGAACGGGCCTGGAGAGATTTCAGAGAGGTGATGAGAGCTTTAGAGTGAGAAACCACTGATGGCTACTCATCTGTGAAGTAAAATTTGTGTTCTAGATGTGCGATATTTTCTAGTCATTCATCCCCTCACATTTCATCATTAGAGCATATACACTTGGTGGCATGACCAGTAACAGGCCTTGATAGGAGCTGTGCCTTGTCAGGTAGGTGACTGTGAAGAAAATCTTTGATGGCCTCTCGTCTTTCCCAGCCTCTAGCTTGTCACCACCTCCCCCTCCTCCGACTTGTCTGTTCAGCGATGTCCACTGAAGTCAGGACACCAGATGTGACAGGAGCGCTGTGGCGCCTGCCTCCTGTTCTCTGTGGCCTTGCTGTGAGCGAGGCGTCACGTCCTGTTTATCTCTCTGTCTCTTCCTTGCTCTTCCAGAAGGGCCCTGTGGCTCCGGCCGTGGCTGTGACGGCTCAACAGCAGAACCCTGTGGTGATGGCCCCCCAGGCCCCGGCCCAGGCCGCCTCCCAGCCCGTGCAGCCTCCACAGACAGGAATCGCCGCGGCTCCCGGAGGTCCTATCGTGTCCCAGGTCTGCCCGCCCCACACACACACACACACACACACACACACACACACACTCTCTTCCCTTCTTCACAGCCCACACTCCACCCTCAAGGGCGCAGGCACTGTCACTTCTGCCAGCAGGCTAGCTGTGTCACAAGCTCAGCCCCAGACCCACAGCCTCACCGCCTCCCGCAGCTGGCCATGCACCGAGAGTCTCACACATGCCCGAACATGTTTGCACTCATACATTCTCACAAGTGGAAAGCTACCCAAGGACATGCAGACAGAGACATAAACGCACAGAGCCTTTATGAACACATTCAGGGACACATAGGTTTGTAGATTTAGCCATAAATGACGGCTCACATGCACATACCGGTAGATTCAAAATCACATTCACAGATCCCCACATCTTCTTATATTCAGGAGCCACGCTTTGTTGCCAGTGGTAGCGTGATTGGACAAGGTGCCATGTCTCATTTGGCTTCAGAAATGACTGGGCAACATGCTAAGTTTGCACTTCAATCTGATTTGTGACTGATGCTTGGCAGCTTCTTTAGTACTGATCAAAATGATTCTGCATGGATACAAGGCTGTTTTCACAATGTCACCATACACCTTTTTATTATCATCTGATTCTGACGCTGCATTCACACTCAGCTTAGACTAATAGCAACATAAACAGAACAACCATTGATAATAATTTCTTCAAATGTTGACCAGCCCTTCAGATACAAATCTGTGATCCTGAAGTGTCTAAAGAGTGAGCAATTAAAAAAACTCAGGCTGCCAGTTTTCTATTTAACTTTGTATCGAAGGTAAATAACTATTTTTTGTTATCTTTTACAGGAAATGCAAGAGAATGTCAAAAAGTGTAAGAATTTCCTGGCGACCCTCATCAAGCTGGCGTCTCATAATTCTCCGTCCCCTGAGACCTCCAAAAACGTCAAGGGTCTGGTGCAGGATCTGCTGGTAAAAGCCTCAAAATCTATTAATCACACACACGATCCCATCAAAGCTGTTGTCCACGTGTGATGAGAATGTTTTGCACAAGACAGTCTTGGTAAACAGACATTTTAAGAATGTTTTGACAAACTTTCGGAGGGTCGTAAGTCACTTTTTGCTTCTCAATTTGATAAGTACAAAGTCTCTTGTCAGCTGCTTCTTTTTAATTGCCAGAATAAAATAAAAGCCAATTTTTCTCATTATATCTGATTGACAACCCTCCTTTAATTATTCATTTTCAAGTGTTTTTTGTACAGTTCACGTACGAGTAGATCAAAGTGGACACTGAAATGTGTTGTTGTATTGAATGCTTTAAACCTGTAGGTGGCAGCATAAAACTCTTTCTAAAAAAGAATAACCCTTGCTCTATCATGAATATTAACCTCCTACACATTTGCACATTAATGAGCTGCACCCTGAGGTGCCAGGATGGAAGTTGAGTGGTTGATCATCAGCATCATGATGGGAGATCTTGCTGTGTTCAAGTTCCCCTTTTGTCTTTTATTACTCTCTCACTTCTGTCATAAATTATATACTCTACCCCCTCTCTCTAACAGGATGCCAAGATTGAACCGGAGGAGTTCACCAGCCGGCTGCAGACTGAGCTCAAGTCATCTCCGCAGCCTTACCTGGTGCCTTTTCTCAAGGTGGAGTTCCTGCTCACCCCTAATACGGCCCTGAAACTGGTTTTGTGTAGCCTTCTCCAACTCTAATATTCTCCTAAAGCAGGTCCTCTTAGTTGGTCTTTTAAACTCACTACTACACTTTTCCTCTTCATTTAGGGCCAGTATTTCTCAACTAGTCTAGCCTCAGGACCCACCACCAACTCGCGACCCAAATTTTGGATATTTTTCAACTAATGAGATTTTTCTTTCTAAAAAATTGTGCAGTTTGGACCTCAGGCAAACTTTCGCGACCCACTGGAAACGACTCCACGACCCACTTTTGGGTCCTGACCCACCAGTTGAGAACCACTGAATTAGGCCCTACTTTTATAGTCGGATGTGCCCTTTAGCTTCTTTCTTAATTGACCTCTAACATAAAAATGGTCTTCTGATCTACTCTTTAACCTACCCCCTTAAAACCCTAACTTGACTCCTTAGGCTGACCATCCTTTATACTTCCCTAAACTAAACTCCTTTCATAAGCACCGTTGACGGCCAGGCCCGACACTACAATAATACACTCGCACACACACATACGCGCCCCTGGCCTGACTTCTGACTGTGTGTGACAGTGGCCCCCCCCCAGCAGTCCCTGCCAGTAGCCAGCAGGTTCCTCCAGCCAGCCGTGATGAGCGTCACATCAAGGCCCGACCGCCCAACCCTGCCACAAACACATGTTGTCATGCAATGTTAGGTCGCTTGTGTCAAAAATCTGCCTGAAATAGTCTGTATGGAACAACATCGGCTCCTCAGTCAGGTCGGCTCTGACAGTGTGTTATCAGAAATGCCTAATGGCCATTTTCATATATTTTATATACAATACTCAATAAACAGCTGGGTTGTTCTCCTGAAATGAAATCCAATTGTTCCCCTGTTGTAGTTTTTTTTTAAACAATATATTAAATCATAGTGTTTGAAATATACAGATATCGCCTCATGTCCATTTATCCGCTTGTATTTGATAACACTTTGCTAAATCAGCCCGTTGACAGCAGCAGCATTTGTGTCTGCAGCTGTGAATGCTTTTTTTCTTCTTCTACTGCATGTTTGTTTTCCTCTCTAACTGTAAACTCTGGCCTCTCTCTGCCCATCAACAGAAGAGCCTCCCGGCCCTCAGGCTGTCTTTGCTGAATAGTCAGCATTCCCTGACCCAGCCCCCGCAGCAGGGAGTCAAACCAGCGCCCGGCAGCACTCCTCCTGCCATCGCGGCTGGGCCAGCTGTCCGCATGCGCCACCCCAACAGCGTCAGCACTACTACGGGTGCCAGTGCACTGCCCGGCGGGACGCTCGGACATGCAGCTGCTGTGGTATGTATGGAGCAGAGAAGCTGTAACAGAGGCCAGTGCAGATAATCACATTTGTTATCCTCACACTTTGTCTGCACAATCTACTTAAGTCCAGAGTGACTTAAGGATATTGTAACAGTTAGTGCGTAGAAATGGGCTTCACCCTCAAAGTGTGTTTGAGGGTGGTAAGAGTAAGAGCCTGAGACAAATATTGACCCACACTATTCCTACATTCAAAAGAGAAATATATGTGAATGTGATGGAGTCAGACCTACAGGGTCAAGGGTGTGAGTGCATGTGTGCATGTGTGCGTGTGTGTGTGTGTGTGTGTGTGTGTGTGTGTGTGTGTGTGTGTGTGTGTGTGTGTGTGTGTGTGTGTGTGTGTGTGTGTGTGTGTGTGTGTGTGTGTGTGTGTGTGTGTGTGTGTGTGTGTATGGAGTACATTTTGATCCATGTGTGAGACACAACACAAAAGCATATAATAATTCTGTGAAACTCCTACACTTGTGTGCATCTGTTTAGGACTAAAGGCTGAAATAAGCCGTGTGTAAAGTAACGTGTCTGCCTGCAGGCGCTGCTGGCTTCTAAAGGGAAAGCTGACACTTCTTTTGGCCCTACTGATACTATGCTCAAAACAAACATATAATGTACAATAAAGAGACTTAATCCAACCCCTTTTTGCCTTTTGCCTTTGCTGCCAGATCGTTGGCTGCTTAACAAGCAACAGTTAGTCTGACGTGCCCTTACACACTGAGCGCCATGAGCTTAAGAATAGATTGTGAACATAGGAAAGTGTTTTTCACGTGTTGCTAAAACAAGGGTGCTAGGAGGCCAAAGCAGTCTTCTACGTTATCAAGGCAGATTTATCCGTAAAAACACCAATTCAACAAAAGTACTTTGTAAATTGTTTATAAAAGAGTTTGAAGTCCTGCTTCAGCAGCACCAACACTGACCTTGACCTCATGCATGCAGATGCAATAGTTGAAGTCCTTTGACCGCTGGTACATGGCCATGTCTAAGCCCTGGTGTGACTGTTGAATTACCCAGATATATGTTTAAATAGGCAAACTGAAACCATGGTAAGGATTTGTATTTTGGTTTTTAATGTAGTGCTAATGTTCATAAAAACCTTATTGACTGTCTCTCGCAGCGGGGTGAGCTTACTCTGTCAGTTTTATTATTATTTGATGGTACATTGTGTTTCCAGGCAAAGTGTGATTACAAAACAGTCCCTTTCCTCATTTTCATACAGGGTTCCTGCAGATTCTTAAAGACGTCTTTTAGAGAGTTGCAAGGGAAAAAAAACAATTATGTCTGAATACTTTATTAAGTCTACACTGTTCAGTTGGCTAAATGATTTTTTTTTATTATTCTTTATATTATCTCAAACCCTCACAGTGTCACACACTGCACACTGTAATATTAGTCCTATTTATTTATTTATAACAAAATAGACAACATTCAGTGCAGGAAGAGGCAGAAAACTCTTAAAACTCTTTAACCCTCCACCTGAATAATGCTAAAATATCACCAAATTAAAAAAACTCAACTCAGCAAAACATAGTCAAGATGTAGAAAAGAATATGTACACAGATGTATTAACTGCATACAGTAACAATGAAAAACAAAAGCAGCAAATGTGTGTGAGTGTGTGATATGTGTTTAAAACACACCTGTAGTGACAGCAAAACCAAACTAATACTTATAAAAACTTACAAGTAACTCTGATAAACCGTAAATACATGCATAATGAGTAGTTAATGTATAGCAGTTAAATGTTGCTTCAGACAGGTTTTGTTACATTTTACTGAGCAGCAGGTTTTTGACAGATGGGAAAACATGTTCCATAATTTGCTGCCTCTAAATCGAATCGAGAATTGACGAATTGAAGTCAAACATTTTCGAGGATGAAGATCTAAAGCTTGACGGGTTGAGTAAGGATGGACCTGAAAATTAAGAATAAAGTAACTCTTGAAATGCTCAGGGATATTCCCTTCACTCGATGTTTTATAAATAAAAACACATATATGAGAAATATTGACATTATAAATGTTAAGAATCTGGAGAACCCACGGTGGTGAAAAGGGTCACAATTGATCAGTGATCTGTTCGGCTCACCGAAAATCGTGTTTTTGTAGAATACAGCAAGCGTGTTAGTGACAGAAGATTTATATTGAGTGTTTGTTTGATGTCCATGATGAGGGGTAACAAATACTGTTATTGACATGACGCAGCTTTTTTCATTACAGCCTGTTGAACTCAGATATTTAAAAGATCCATGGAGATGCACAGTGTGAGTCCTGGCGAGGTTGTTTTTTCTGACAAACAATCCAAACATAATCCAAAACTGTGCCATTTGTGATCTGTTGCACCTCTGCCTATAGCGTCATTTAAGTCCTGAGTGTTTAGTTCTCAGGCTGTAAGGTGGACACACAACACACAGACCTAAAAAAGAAGTTAAGGGTAGTTTTTCTTTTTCACTTTAGTGAGCACATTATCATCAATGGCTTTGTTTGTTGTTTCTTTAACCAGATCTCCTCAATCTACTTTAATTTAAACATGTTTAATAGTTGTTATATGACTTAATTTAATGATAGATAGATCACCCGTGCAGGAATAAACATAGAAACACTATTTGCAATTAACCAAACCTATGTATGTACAATTTAAAACAGTTCGAATGAATGAAATCCATACAATTAAGTGGACCTACAGCCAAACAGTGGCATTTCTGTTGCAAGGTACAGCGGTGTCTGAAAAGAGCTGGTGCAGTTTCTAAACAGGTTTTTGCATACTATATTATCAAGCAGGCCAGCAAATCTTCACTGAAAATTAAATACAAGTCAGAAAGTAATCAATATTGTTGGGACATGCTTTAACAGTGAGTACAACCTTGTGCTGCTGTCCAGGTTAACGTCTTTTTTTTTTAAGTCACCCTCTTCCCTTGGCAAGTGCACAAGTTGTACCTGAGGTTGTGAGCAGGTGTCTCAGTCATATTGTTGGTATACAGCTGAAGTACAGCCAGGTGACCTGCAGGGTCCACTGACAGCCTCACTCCAAACACAGCAGTACGGTGGTGTGTGGGTAAACCGTACGTGTGTGTGTGTGTGTGTGTGTGTGTGTGTGTGTGTGTGTGTGTGTGTGTGTGTGTGTGTGTGTGTGTGTGTGTGTGTGTGTGTGTGTGTGTGTGTCTGAGGATGGGTCAATGAGGTCAGACTCTCAGCGGTCCAGGCAGAGGTTTGGGAGAGCCAAAGGGTTCTTTCTTTCTTTCTTTTTAAAATGTTTCTCCTCTCGTCTTTCTCTCACTTTCCCTCCGTCTTCTTCTCCTTTTTCTCTTTTTTTTTTCTCTCTCACCATTTTCCTCATTATTTTTTTTCCCACTCTCACTCTCTGTCTCTCTCTTCTCCTCTTTCCCCCTCTCTCCACTCTCCATCCCTTTCCGACAGTTCCTCTCAACTGTATCTACCCCCGCATCACTCTTCTCATCTCACTCCCTCACTCTCTCCCTCTACCCGTTGAAGGGTGAAGTGAGGTAACTAGGTCAGCCCCGGGTCAATTTTAAAGCAATGTGGCGGCCGCAGTCTATGTCCAGAACATGCCTCTGGTCTCTCTCACTCTATCTCTCTCTCTCTCTCTCTCTCCATCTCTCGCTCTCTCTTTCTCTTATGCGGGTACACACACACATACACACATGCATATAAACACCAACATAAGCTATCACACAAAACATTAGTAAGTGATCGCCCGTGGCAGAACAACAGTCTGAAACCAGACAGCTAGTTGAATTCGGCTAAGAGAGTCTGCTCTTACCACAGCGCATGAGAAGCTTTTCTTCCAGTGGTATGGAAAAGTCTTAATATGAAATCTCATAGGTTGCTTTTAAAGTGCAGTAATTGTCATTTTAAGTCTCTAGATGTTGACTTTTATCATTTAAGTTTCTTGTATTGTTACGTTTACTGCAAGGGGCGGGGGGGGATAATAATTATCATACGAATAATAAAGACATGGTACCGTATGTCGTAACTGTAATTGTTTTTATTGCAAGAAATACAACTGTAACTCCTCTTTTTTTCCAATACATTGAGGATTTCAAATGAAATAAACTAGTCAAGTGTTATGTTTTTTTTTCATTGCATCACTTGTTCATTTGAAACTTGCTGGCCCTTTAAGTTCCTCAGGGCAAATGATAGAAGGTGAATGTACTGAATAAGAAAACTAGGCCATATCACTACATATGAGTTTATTCCTTATTCAAGCAATGTGTTTAAATACACACATGTATATGTCGACTCAAACATATAACATTATGAACCTTTAAAGGTAATAGTCATCTTCATATTTCTACATCTAAATCCTGTTCTTCAATTAATTTCATCAATATCACAGGCTAACAAATCAACTATAAATAGCTTTGACCTAATAATCATGTATGCAGCCATTGATCATTACGCATGGCTAACTGTGTGTGTGTGTGTGTGCTTAATGTGTGCTAACATGTGTTGCATTGTTACAATTTGCATTTTCAAATGAGTTTGGTCTTGACTCACACATGAAAAAGTATTGATATTATATACGCAGCTGCAGGTCATGAAAGATACAACTGGAATGATTGGAAACATAAGTCATAATGTCGTTTTTTTCTCTTTAAAGCACAAGTAATTACAGCTTTACAGAGAATGAATAGGTTGATGTTAGAGCTAACGCTGTAGTGGAATGAGCTGCTAATGAGTTTTAAGAGCTTTTTGAAAGAAGCATGCAATAACAGTACCTAGTATGTGACAAATGTTAGCAATTATTTTAAATGAGCTGTAAATATCAAACGTTTAATATCACTTTGATAACTGGTGTTTCAAAGTAGAAAGTTGGGTTTTAAAGTGACGTGCGAACAGTGACTTTTGATGTCTTCCCTTTTCCCCCTCTGATTCCCAAACTTTTCTACCTGCCTCTTCCCCCTCCTCTTAACTGTGTCGCCGCCTGGCCAGAGGTGCTAGCTATCTCTGCCTGTGCTGAATGTATTTTTTTTTTCTCCTTCCCTCCCACTCTCACAGGCCCCTGCAGTGGATCTCTGGGAAAAATGGCCTGTGTCTTTTTTTTCAGTAGCTTGAACAGTAATATAGCATGTGTCAGGGAATGGAAAACAAGGCTAAAAAATATGCAGCAAGAAGCAAACTGGTAGGAATGGATGGCTGAGCCCAAGGTCGAGCCCGTGGCTGCTACCAAGGAAGGAAGTGACTCTAATAGCCCAGCACAGCCCCCCCCCCCCCCAACTCCCTGCTCCTTGTTCTTTTACCACTACTGCGTTTCCTTCTTCCAAACTACTTCTTCACTGCCTCCTTGAGTTCTTATTTCCTTTCTCTATCTGGAAATAAAAGCAAATGTAGGTCATGTACAGTGACAGAATCCATCCTGCTTGTGCATTTAAATTGATCTCTTTCTTAATGCAGTGTGCAGGAAACGCTGTTCATTTCAAACCTATCATCCATGTATCTGTTTTTGCATCCCTCCTTGCGTAACTACTGCAGACCTTTTCTAATGCGTTACAGTGGAATAGCTATCAGTACACGAGTGCGTCGATGGCTCTTGGGCGTGCTTTTTACACAGATCATTTCTCGCAAACAAAGTTAGCCTGAAAGGGGAGCGAACAAAGATTTTAACCCCCGAAACAATTTCTCCGGGGGGGGATGGTGATAAAAGTTGAGAAAGGGGTTTATCAGGCATGCAGTGCAGTACTTTTTAAATTCCCCTCTCACTTATTTATTTATTTATTTGCAATACCACACTAAATAACATACCTTTATTTTTATTTTTTTGCTTCCTCAGGGTATAAAGACAGCAGGTACTGTTGGGGGCCAGGTCCGGATGCCCGTAGTGATCACACAGTCTGTCAGAGCACAAGGTAAGAGACGTCTCCAGCATCTTGTGTCCCTAGATTCAGTCCTAGTGATTTTCATTTAAGGCCTTCAGAACAAAGTGCTAAAGAATTGGTTAAAGACTAAAGCAACAAAAAGACTTCTGGTAGGTTTTACTTTAATCTTTGATGAAGGCCTCTGACACACACTTTTCTTCTCTGTCTGGACTGCAATTTTTTACACCCCGCCCCCCCACCTTTAAGGCTCATGCTTGTCCAAGATGTTTTAAGATTTTCAAACTCAGCCTGACCCTCTGGTTAAGTAAAAAGCCAGGGAAATAGGTTAAACAAAGATAGCCATTAGTGAAACTCTTGGTGTTGTCTCAGTAGGCTGTGAGATGTGTAAACAGGCAGCAGCCACAGAGAAAACAGGTGTTTTTCCCCCCCCCTCCCTGTCTGGTTATAAAGCCTTCTCAAACATTTGCACTGCTGCTTACTCACACTGATTCACAAACACTCGTCCCACAGAAGCCCACAAATATCGCCCCAACACCAACCGGGCGTAGCGCTTTACCTATGAGAGCTGTGTTCTCTCAGGTGGTGTGTGTGTGCAATGTGTGTATGTGTTTTTTTTTTTCGCTTGCGTGCGTGTATGACTGTGTATGTGAGTGTGTTCAATCTGAGGTGCATACAAATTTGATCTGCCCCCCTTCTCCAAGATGGCCTGCAGTGAAAGATCTGTAGGTTGTTTTATGCCCATAAATTGGAATGCGGGGATAGTTCTAAAAATACTTTTCTGTGCCTCTTGGCTAGGAACATGCCTGTTAAAATCAAGTTTAAATTCACTCTGGCAGTCCTTGTGCCTCTCTGGAAAAAAACGTGTCTCGGAGCAGGATGCGGGTTTAGGAGTGTAAGGAGAGCCGGTGAAGTGCAGTGATATTGACAGAGCGACGCTCTCCCGCACCAACCTGGGGAGAGCGACAGTACCGCTCCCCCCCACACACCCCCCTCTCCATCTCCCCCTGCGAGGATGACAGACACAGTTGAAGGTAGTCGTCAGACAGGAGGATATTTGACGCAGATAGAAAGGGACACTTCAATGATAACATTATTCCTTTTCCTGTTTTTTTTAAAGTGTTTTCTTCTTTGTTCCCCCCCCCCCCTATCTTTAACAGGCACATTGGGGAAAGGAGCCATCATACAAGCAGGCAAAAGTCCCGTGGGCTTAGCTGTTCAGATCTCTGGGAATCAGAAAAACAAGCTCAACGACCCCGGAGGAGGCACTTTCAGGTACATCTCATCAGGAGACCCCCACTGGAGTTCCTGCCTGGTTTTCCTGGCAGCAGTCACATGGGGGCAGCATTTCACTAAGATGCCTCTGCATGACTACAGGCTACACTCTCAGCTAAGGCTATGAGTGTTCATCCCAGTCGGCTGCATGGCCACCTGACTCCCCTGCCCTGCCTGCCTGGCCCCGGCTGGTTGATCGGTGGTCTTTTTCTCTCTCTTTGCCCAGTGCATAGAAACACACCTCCACCCAATAGATCACCCTCAACATCGCCCTCCTTGTGTCAATGTCACAACCCCATTGTCAGCATTACAAATGAGCTAAACCTTAATTTAGAAATCAGGTAATTGTGTCCAGATGGTTTGGAATTTCTGGATGCGGTTCTGAAAATACCTCTCGGTTAAGTCAAACATACGGTATTTAGCCCGCAGCTTCAGCTCTCTGTTCTCCCTGGTCTTTTCTCTGCTTCAGCTGGGCTTTTTGTCTCAAAACATAAAAGGTTCATCGCCCACACGCTGGCCTTTGTGGTCCGTGTCTGTGTGAGTCTTTGTGTATTTGTGCAGCACATATACGTGCGCGTGTGTGTGGCTATGTTTGCATGTATATCTCTGGAGTACTTGTGTTTGTTTGTGTCCCCGCTTGGGTGCACATGAACATATGTGTATATCCTACAAATCTACGAGTGTTGTTTATGCATGTGTCAAATTTGCGCATGTGTTGTATTGACTTTGACAGGGGGGTTAGGGTTTGCCCTGGTGTGACCGCGGCGGGTGGAAGAAGAGTCTGGGTCACATGAGCCAATGGGTTCACGGTAATGGCTCTCGTCTCCTGAGGGGGGAAATGCGGCGCCCAAGGCTCTGATTGATAAACCGATAAATCTTTAGCTGCGTTGGTAATTAAGCTGTCAGGCTCGCTTGTTACTGACGACCTTTTTTCCCCCTGCGGTGATCACAGTGGCCCTCCACACACACACACACACACACACACACACACACACACACACACACACACACACACACACACACACACACACACACACACACACACACACACACACACACACACACACACACACACACACACGCCAAATGGTTCACATAAGCCTGATAACGCCCAGCAGCACTGTCACGAAAGAAGCATGTCACGGGACATTTTGCAGCATATTTTCCCTTCTATCCAGATCTGGTCTTACTTGTGTGTTTAAGAAGGTAAATGATGCGCTTGGTCCCTTAACAACAGTTTTTTTTCCCCTCAGCGTGGTTACAAGTGTCTGGAAAACCTGTGAGTCTCATCCAGTGTTTGCTAAAGTTTTTTCTTACCAGAAGATAGAAACACGTTGAAACGAGCCCGTTGATGAGTGATCCTGCAGGCGTCTTTGTGTCTCCACTGATGTCAGGACGTGTGATCAGTGTGGTTACTGTAGATAACAATGAAATGAAGTAGTAACATTTGCTTTACAAGTTTGGTTTACAAGCAAGGTCGGACGATCTTCAACACTAAGAAGAAAGCGTTGTAATGACGTAGTTAAATGGATTCAAATAAATACTTTTAGTTTGATTTACAAACTGACAACAAGCTTAACCTGAGTAAATACGGTCAGCCTGGTCAGTCAGCATGCACTCTACCCTGCACCGTACTGGCTGTATTTGGGGGGACTGATGTGTGTATGGCTGTCACTCTGAGCCTCTGGTCCCAGCAGGCCAGCTGTAGCACAAACACACACATACATACTGCAGGGCTTGTGGGGTTTCCAATGCAGCTCCAGCCTTCTGTGTAAGTGCTTGTGTTGCTGCGCACGGTGTGTGTGTATGTGTGTGTGTGTGTGTTTGTGTTTAGTTTACAGTAGAGAGTGAAAGCAGCTGTCTCTGCTTCTCCCCCTCTTCCCCTCCTCAGCTCTCTCTGTAAACACTCGACATCCGCTGTAATCACAGGCGAGCCAGCCGAGGCCCTCAGCCCTACTGCCGACCTCAGAGCTCAGCCTTAGTCCCTAAAAATCCAACCCTGTCCTACATGCTGGACACATATCTGTCCACATAAAAAACGCACAAACACTTAACGTATAGTTGCTTCAGAGAGAGACACTCACAGATGCACAAGCAAACGATGAAACAAAAAGTGCTCGCTGATCACTGATGCAGATTCAAAGTTTTTTTTCCATCCTCTTCCAGCAAAGTGAGCTCATTCTGACTTTGTGATTACATCCCTAAAAAAATGCTATTTCAATGAAAAAAATGCTTTAAAAATAAACATGACTCAAACTTGTTTTTAAAAAATGACCTCCCAAAAAAATGGTAAATGTAGAAACCAGTCATGCAATTAGGTTATGTTCAGATTTAGGGAAAAGTAGGCACCTCATTAATAGAATATCTTTTTGTTGACAGCCACATCAAACCAAGCTATGCTGGCACCTTCTTGGGTGCACCATCAGTGTTAACACCTTGCCAGGGTTTTTTTTTTTTTTGAATAATTACAACCAGAGTGTGGGTGTTCTTTTGAATTAATAAACATCCAGCAGCATCTAGCTTGTTGCTGAATTTATTTGCCACTCTTGTGCCAAAACTTGCCTTTGTGCTGTCACTCATATGAGTCATGATCAGAAATCCCAGGAGCTGCCCAGTGAACCCACAATAAAGAATACCTCTCCAGTGGGGTTGTGTCTCTCAGTTTGGATGCAGCAAGCCTGCATGGCTGTGCTGTTAGGCACAGGGATCAATCAGGGCCTGTATCCATAGCATTAAAGGGGGGATGCAGGAGATCTGGATGCACCCCCATCTCCATGCAGACACACACACACACACACACACACACACACACACACACACACACACACACACACAACCTCTGAATGGCAAAGCAATCCTCTCACCACCTATGGCATGCCCTCTCGGAGACGCAATCTTGATATGGAAACGACATGCATATGTATTCATGTGACCGCCGGCTCCATGTCCTCGAGCCAACCCAAACCAATAACTGAGAGGCTGCTCTTTAGCTTCTGTGGAAGCTAATTACATCGCTGGTTTATTAGTGCAGAGGTGTAGTCGGGAATGTTTTGCATTTCATATCTCATTCCCTCCTTTTAATGTCAGACCTGTCTTGGGATTCTCATTTGAATTGAGCCCCGGTGGTCTCAAGGAGGCAGAAATCAGACCATCCAAGATAAAGAAACATTCATATTATAGTCATGAATCATGATATGACCACTCATGTGTCAGACTGGGGGATGTCTTCTGAACCTTTACAGCTGCTTCCAGTTTAGCTTTCTCTCTGCTTTGTATAATTCACAAGCTGTTTGTGTTACTATTTTGGTTACCCAGTGGATTGTGTAGTTTTTAAAGCAAAGTTTGATTGTTGATATCAAGGCAAGGCAAGTTTATTTATCTCGCACATTTCAACATCAAGGCAATTCAAAGTGCTTCACACAAGACATCAAAAAGCATCATGACAGAGGAAAGAAAAGAAACATTAAAATAGAACATTTAAAAATCACTGAAATTATTAAATCTGAAAATATGTTCAAATAAAAATAATTCAAATGAAATTAATTGAAATAAATATAGAGTTAAAAGTTACAGTGCAGAGTTAAATTGTTTAATTCATTAAACAATTTCACTCTGCACTGCGGCTGTAAACAGATGTGTCTTCAACCTCGATTTAAAAGCAACATTGCTTTGGTTCCAGTGATTGAGCTTTATTGTAGCTGTAGTTGTGAAATAGCTCCATGTAAACTACGACTCTACTGTCATATCAATAATGTTTAGAAGAGATCCTGGTTTTTATTGAGTTTGCGCTTTTTGATGCTCATTTAATATTTCTCTATATACATTTCACCTTGAACAGATCACATGGGGCGGCTGTGGCTCACTTGGTAGAGTTGGTCGCCTCTCAACTGGAAGGTTGGAGGTTCGATCCCCAGCTCCTGCTGCCACATGTCCAATGTGTCCTTGGGCAAGACACTTAACCCCAAGTTGCTCCCGCTGCTTCGTCTGCTGCGATTGAACATGTATGAATTGGATTAGTTACTTCTCATGGACACTTTACATAGCATGCCATCAGTGTGTGAATGTGTAGGTGTGACCTGCGGTGTAAAAGCACTTTGAGTAGTCAGAAGACTAGAAAAGTGCTTCAAGCCCAAGTCCATTTACCATTTACCATTTAGAGGCCACATCCCAAAACGTAAAAAAAATTCCTTTAATGCTACTTTTTAGTGACAATACACATGATATCTGAGAGTAATGGAGTGTAGCCTTAACCTTTGACATGTTTTCTTCTTTTAGAAAATACACTTGATAGTTGATAGTTGAACTGTCTTGTACTTGTTGTGTACATTATACAGCAAAAGTCATGAAGTGAACTTGTCCATCTGATTTTCCCAGTGCCTTGCTAAGCTTGAAATGGTAATGCTGATAAGTGTATTAAGTAAAGGAGTAGATCCGTCTTAAAGAACAAAAACAACACCGCTTCTTAAACAGGTTATAACAGAGATTTCTTCATTTCATTTTCATTATGAAACATCGGGGATATTATAATATTTCTTGGAGATTATGTAACTGAGCATCTGACCACATTGTGTTGCAGTTGTTGTCACCGTAGCTTAACTGGTGAAAATGAAAATGATGTTTAACAGGACTGTGATTAACCCCCGTAAGACAAAACCAAGTCCTGTACGTCTGGCCTCCTAACAAACACAACTGTTTTATTCTTTGTTTGCTCCATTACTGAGCTTGTTATCAATACAGTGTTTCAGGTAGATGAGGTCATCTACCTGCATGGTACATGTACGTGACTACACTCTTTAGTTTGTTGCTGTGAAAATACAGTGTTTCCTCTTGACCTGAGTGAGCGTGGCCTCAGGCATGTTTCTCTTCAGGACAGGTTAAGTTATCCATGAGGACGTGATGAAGAAAGGTGCACAGCCTGAGGTGCCGCACAGGGTATAATCTTATGTATCCATGCTCGTGTTGTTGTGTAGATTCCCTCTGTGGAGGCATAATTAGACCGAGCGCTGGAGGAGAAGAGGAAAATAGGAGAAGAGGTAGAGGTGTGTGAGGTTCGGGGGAGTTGCTCTAATCGTCTTTGTCAACCTCCTGCCGTGGTGTCAAGTTTCATATCGACTCTCTGTGGCCGCAGCAAGGAGCAGGAAGGCCTCTGCGGGGTGGAGTTTGCTGTTTGGTGTGTGCGTCCACATACATACACAAGAGCACAACAACCACACGCACAAGCTCTGTCGCAACCGACATCGGCAGCATGGACGTAAATGACTGTGGAGGTGAGCCAGTGAGTGTGCGAGAGGCTGCTCTGTGTGTGTTCTGTGGTTCTTTGTTCCCTCCGTCAAAGCCACTCAGAAAATCCTCCTGGCCAGTCCTGTAAGCATATCACGTCAGCGTTCGGCTAATTCAGCCCAGAATCGGAATTATTACTGTGCCAAGTACAATGATTGTAGGGGATTTTTTTTTTCTTGGTGACAACTTAGAAAGAAAGTACAGCCTCTGAAGGATGTAGGGACCTCATTGCATGTGAAATGTCATGACCCTAACACAAATGTCCCATGTCTCTGCTAATATGTAATAACATATAAAAAGTATAAACAAGGGCATTTAGTTTGTGAGAAAAACAAGGAGAAAAAGTATGAAAATACAGAGCAAAGCGGTGTACAAATGGAGTTTGTTATAACCAGATTCATCACTGCTCGGTGTCAATCCTCAGGAGCATCCTTTACTGAGCTCTGCCAAACACTCGTCATCTGCCGCCACATAAAGACCCTCAAATGGGAATTCTGTGCCATTACAACCCCAGCAAAGCACTCTGTATCAAAACGGATGCATGTTGTGGTCCAAGAAATACTAATGAATGATGGCCAGCTCTGGGAATATATGATGATGGTGTTATGACATGAATGCTGATATTAGGTTAGGTAAGGGAGTTGTGTACTAGACTATTCCTTCGTATAAAAACTGAATACTAACTTTGGAGTAGTCAACATTGGATAACCTCATTGAAGAACCAACCAGTATGGGTTGTACATGCTGTAACTTCACATATTCACTACTGTCCTTGTGGCCCTTTCCCTTGCACACTCTGGAAGCCCTTTTCTCACGATCAGGTTTAAAAAAAAAAAAAACTGCAGATACAATCATAATCAATTTTGGGAAGTTTCACTTAATCCTAACCACCAATTTAGGACCTAATACATTTAAACAATACATGTATTAACTCATATTCTCTTTTATTGAAGATCATCAAGCTGGAATTTGATTGGCTTTGGTCTAGAAGTAATTGAACATATTACGTATTTCCATGTTCTGACACCATTTTTTCTGTCAAACCCATTCCCGTTTTGGAGACACTTTTAACTGGATGCACACCACCAGGAGGTCAACCTTGATCTAAACCAAGCTGCTCTACCAGGCTCTTGTTGTCTCATGATTACATTGCTGCCATGAGCTCATGGCTCGTGTTCCTACATGTTCCAGCTGACCCCTGCAGCTTTTTCCAGAATGCAGCAGTCCTCCTGGTCTTTCACTTTCTCCAGTTCTCCCACACCATTACTCCTCCACACCCTGCACATTCGCCATTGGTTGCTTGAATTGGATACAGGTCACTGTTGCTTGCTTTTCCATACTGCAAATGTCTCATGCTTATGGTAAAACAAAGAAATAATAGAAATATGTATCCAAGCTGGACACTATTTGCCAATCAGTTCGCAACTCCCTCGCAAAAACACACTCCCGTTTTCCTTCCCTGCGCAACAGTGGTGGAGCAAGTTTCTAATGCCCGCTGGACAATAAGAACGTTTAACAAACAACTGGAAAGCAGACACAAAAATCTGTTGCTGTCTAAACTTCAGCCGTTCAGACTTCTCCTTATCCCATCACAAACATTGAGAGTAAATCCAGAACTCTTGATGAAGTGCATGAGTCTCACAAACTTTCGGTTATATCCACATGGTTGACTTAACTTATTGCAAGTAGATTTGGATAAAGGCATCACCAAAAGGAGTGTTGTGTATTTCTACTGATCTCCAAATCTCTTACACCACAGGGATGATGATGACATCAACGACGTTGCCTCCATGGCCGGGGTGAATCTGAATGAGGAGAGCGCCAGAATACTCGCCACCAACTCTGAACTCGTGGGAACACAGATCCGCTCGTGTAAAGACGAGGCCTTTCTCCATCCGGGACTGCTTCATAGACGTATTCTGGAGACAGGTGAGATAATTACCCCTTCATCCATCCTGCAATGTAGAAATATTGCAGCACATAAACAATTTACCCCCCCCTCGTCCTTTTTCTCTAAACACAACCCAAAGCTGAAAATCCCGGCTGTCGAAGTGATGAAATCCCCTTTCCTGTTGTCTTTTGTGTGCGGAACATGTTGTTTCTGTATTTATAGTGTCATCACTAAAGACAGTTTTGATTTTCTCTCCTTCAGTGGTTCAGACTGAGCCTTTTCTTGTTTGGCCTCGGTTTAAATTTGATACACTTAACAATTCTTTCACCTCCTTTAATGAATTCTTCAGTGGCTGTCTGAGCTCACTGGACCTCAGGCACACACATAAATACTTTATGGGTTTGTCTTTTGAAGGCTGGCTGTCAGATTGTCCTCTGGACTAAAGGAACAGAGTTTAGAGGAATGAGACTTGGCAGTGAGGTTCTGATTTCTTTCTCTCTTTATAGTTGATCTTGACACTCTGATAGCACATGGTGTTGCGTGTGCTAATCGATACAGGCGGAGAGTTCTTGGTTTGTTTTCAACATGAGAGTGATAGTGTCTTCATTACCTCTTTTTGCTAGCGGCAGTCCATTTTATTGCTTGAAATGTACTCGAGGCTCTCGTTGCACTGGGAAACCCGTGAAAACGTATAATGAGCGTTATTACTCAAAATAAAACTGCGCCTAGCATCTTGCTCCTGTGCACCAGATCAAAAAAAACACAGCATAATTCCACGTGACGGGGAGTCTAGCGCCCTCATCTCGTTTCATCTCAATTAAAGTATCTTTAGAGCATAGCACCGAGGCCTGCAGGCCATGTTTCCTTACGTGGACTCTTGGCATGGTTGTTATCCCGTCACCTTAAGGCAGGAGGGGTTGTTTAAAAATATAAATCTTTCCTCTGGGGGGGGGGGGGTTGGCACGCAGCATGACGCAGGGCAAGAGGCTAGGGCGCCCCCTGCTGGGGAAGTGGCACTTCTGCAGCTTTGTTGTGTCAGTGATTGGCCTCTCCGCGCTCTCAGCTGACAGCAGTTCGAGGGAGGCTCCCCCGGCCTGCCAGCTCCACTCAATCAGAAAGCCTCGGCTGCTCCTTCTTCGTTTGTAAGAGCACAGAGTTGGACTCAGCTCGGCTCTCTCATTCATTCATACACTGTTAAACATCCCACTGAAACTTCACTGTGACCTTTCCTGCCCCCCTTTGTCCCCAAAAAGAGTTTGATCGAATATCTTTCTAATTATTTCTATTAATTATTATTTTTTAAATCAACAGAGTCCAGATTCCCCATTCTTTTCTTCTTATTTCTATTTTGCTTTGTTTTGAACACTGTATCGAGGAGAGGACGTTGGCCGCCACTTTGTGTCTCCTTCTTTATTTTCGCCTCATTGTCTCTCTGTGTCTCGTTTTCCTTTCCTGTCTTATTTGTCCCCTCCAAACACACACTTGAGCCGCCCTTCTTTTCCAAAACCTCTCTCTCTTTCCTCCCCTCAAAACTCTTCAGGCTGGTCCTTTAGCTGTGGAGGGGTGGGGATGGGGGGGTGGGGTGGGGGGGTAGTTTAATTTGCAAAAGCTGCAAACAGCACACAACTCCCCCATCTGAACCATCTGAAAAACAAGAGCTCAGGCACAGCTGGAGCTCTGCAGAGAAAAAAAACCCTCAAAGTAATTTTAGTTAACTGTTATCTTTAAGGTCTGGAAACACAGCCGCACACACAAACCCAGTTCAGCTCAACACATCAGATTTCACTTCTAAACATCTCAAAGTAATCATCTATATTAAATAGTATACAGGCTGATACCATATTTCTAGGGTATTAATATAAAAAATATGTTTGAATTATTTACTCTGTACTGTTAAGGCATTGACATAAATAATGGCTGATTGGATGCTATGTGTTCTCAAGCCTTATTTCATGCAACTTGAACATGATTCACTTTCAAAACAAAGGCAGTGCCTCCTGCTGCGTTCACATTCAGTCAGCTTCATAAGAAAACTAAGTTGACCTGCTACTGAGGAGAACACAGGTCAACACAAACACTTACAATCTGAATGCTTTAGTTACTTTTAGTTTGTGCACGATAACATTACCTATTGATGTCAAAATCAACAGCACAGCTATTTAAATTAATGTGAAAACTTCTACAGCTCATTGAAATTGGCTAGCTTGTTAGCTTTAGAAACAAATCTGTTAGAGCCAAAGAATAATATGTTCCACTTTTGCTTGACTTGAAAGTGAGCGATGCTTTCTTAAAAGTGTGTCTCTAGAAAGCATTTTATTCTACAGTGCTGTTTCCACTGTTGAATTTCGCTTTCTTTACTGAACATTTTTGGTTCTCTCTGCTTTCTCCTCAGTTAGTTTTTCTTACCTCTGTTGAATGCAGTTCCTGTTGGCCAGTTGAGATAAATCCATTCATGCATAACTCAGTGGCTGTGGGTGACCTGTGGTTGCTGAGATATTGATCCCTTAATGTTGAGAGCAAAAGCTGTTTTTTTCTCCTGGCATCACATTAAGCAAATATGAGATGGATTTCAAAATAAGAGCCCCATACTTTCAGGCAGCTGTTTAAGTATTATGTTAGTAAAGATGGGTTACTTAGGGCCGAGTCCAGTTTTAATGCCAGCCACTTTTGGGGGGAGCAATTGTTGCTAAGGATACCATTCAGTTATATACTAAATATATGTTCATACTCACAGCATGACAGAATACATAAATGAAACATTCAGCTATTTGTGTTGACACATGCACCCCACTCGGATAATGTAAGGACATTTCCAAAAGTGCAGTGCATGTGTGAAAGGGGGTTTCTTAAAACAAGCCGAACAAGTGCTGTAACAAAGCTCAGAAGTCATCACGTCTTTGTACAATCCTATCGATTCAGCGACAGCGTAATATTGCTGTCCGAGTCTGTGAATATACCTTGCGTGTCAGCATTGGGGAAGCACAACACAGCAGGAGCTCCACATAGACACACAGCGCTGCGTTCAGCTGATACCATGGCCTCTGTAACGCCTCTGTTCCTACCTCTGAAGACGGTACAGAGGGGGGATGACTTTGGAAATGGAGAGAAGGAAAGGAAACTGTGGATTGTCAAAATCAAACCCCAAATATTAACCTGATAGTGTAACTTGATGAAATTGTAAAGAAATGTAATGTGTCCAAAAGCAATGTCAATAGTCTGTACTACTATGAAATGCAAATTTGAGAGTGCAACCACTTTCTATTTCTCTCCTCATAATTCCCATATATCAGATGATCATCAAAATGGCTTACAAGTTATTTAGAGAACCATCAACATCTGCACCAAATCTCATATTAAGTTCTAGTCCCAATTTGCTGAGATATTTCGCTCCAGATCAACACAGACAGTTCGGTGTTGCCCTCCTTAGAGCCACGATGTTTTCATGTACAGAAAATTCAAATCTCTGGTGCAGATTATTCTTGTTATAGTTTGGGTCTTTCATGTAGAAAATTAAGATGGATCCATAAAAGTTGTTAAGTTCATTATTCAGTTCCAAGCTGTGTTAAAGGCCCTTTTTTCCCCCCTTGATGAATAACAGTGTGTTTTTCTTCCAGTACGAGTTGAAGAGCAAGTTGTTTTTCGCTCACAGGAATGTGGCTCTTGAGTCTCTTTAACTTTCTTTGAAATATTAATGTCCCTAAAAGATCTTATTTTCAGAAAGCAGAAGCCTATTAGTGTCTCTCTTTGACCTCGTGACATTGCCACATGTATTGCCACTGTAATTATAAGGCTAACAGGGCTCCCTCCATCCATTTCAAAGGCTGAGCGGCTGAGGAGTATATGTATTGTTCAGCTGATTTAAATAATTGGTGTGGTTTACTTAAAAGGGTGCCAGAGAGAAAATTATGGTAATGGAATAATTTAAAAGGAAGTTGGAAACAGATAGTAACCCCACCAAAGTCTGTCCTCCTCTCTTTTGTTATGACTTCAGATGAGGATTGCTCCAAGGAAACTAAATTATCCTTCTGCTATGAAAAGAGATGGTCAATGTCGTTTACACACTCGGAGGAGCTTAGCTAGCAAAGCCACTCTGGAATTCGCACTAAGACTGTGAAACAAATTAACTTTTTTTCCCATTTCTAGGATTTAATTGCAAGTACTAATCCAGACTCTGTGTGAATGTGTGTGTCGGTACAGTGTGTGTGTGTGTGTGTGTGTGTGTGTGTGTGTGTGTGTGTGTGTGTGTGTGTGTGTGTGTGTGTGTGTGTGTGTGTGTGTGTGAGGGGAGCTACTGACTGAATAAAATGTGTTTGCAGTGAAAGAATTATCCTCTACGTCTTTAACTGTTGATTCTCTCATTAAGGAAGGTGAAGTTAAGATAAAAAAAAAAAAAAAAATCCCTTTCTGCCTGTTTATCTGTTTTTTAAATTAAGGGTGGTTTCATACTGTGGACCCGGTCCCGGGTGCTTGACCCCAAAAGTCTGGTTCATTTGATCAGTGTGAACACAAACGTACCGTTCTCAGGTACTGTGTTTGAGTCCGCTTGAAGAGGTGGTCATGGGCACGATTCCTGTGTACTCGCATGTGACCGCAACCGTGCTCAAACAAGGAAGTGGACCGCTCCATGATGTGATTCTATACGGCTCCTGTCCCTTTTAAAAACTGTCGTATCCGCAGAGCACAGGCCCGTTTCGTCCTCTGAGCTGAAACAATCGTGCTTAATGTGAAAACGCCCTTAAAGGGAATAATGGTTTTATTCCGAAAGTTTCATTTGCTTCTCAATCAGAAAGATGATTGACACATCTTGTTATAAAGAATAGCATAGAGGCCTTTCTCCACCTAGGATATAGAACTAAATGTACCTGTTGTTTGAGAAAGAAGTGTTGGATTAATAATCATGATGTGATAACATTTTGTATTATATTTGTGTGTGTTTGGTTTGCAGCGAAAAAATTTGGAGTCACTGAGGTCCCTATGGAGGCAGTTACGTTCATCTCACATGCAACGCAGTCACGGCTTCGTACTGTGGTGGAAAAAGTCTCGACTATAGCCCAGCACCGACTGGACGCCTGTAAGGTAGGAAGAGCCCTGACAAAACAGCTACACCCCAAAACTGGTAGGCACGTAGTTACACCGCTGTTCAAAGACATTCAGTATATATTTTTTTAAAGCCTAAACCGTATTCAATATGTTCACTAAAATAACTGGTTTTATATATGTGTGAACGCAAACTTCTAGACTTCACCCAGAGTTTCCCCTACCACTATTTTTTCCACAGAAAGTCTGAGTGAGCTGATGTGAGAACACAGCAGGATATTCTCCAGAGAATTCAGCTCCAGCCAATAGAGTGACGTTTCTATAATGTGACTGCTGCAAACAGATCAGCAGCACTGAGCTAACAACATGATGTCAAATGTCCTCACTTATTGTAAAGCGGTGTCCATGTATGCAAACTGACAATCCGCCCGTAATGTATGGAAGTAAACATTTTGTTGAATCAAAACTTAAGCTTGTCAGTGACTTCATCAGGATCTTCAAAAAAACACAAACACCTGAAGCCCACAACCCTGAATATGGACCGTCCTGTTTATCCCACACATACATGCAGTAGCTGCAGCATGCACACAAATTAAACTTTGTCTCCATCACACTGATCTCACAGACCAAAATGTAAGTTTACTACTAACATTACACCCTAAAAGTTACCATAAGAAATCGTTTTTGCCCTCAAGGTAATAAACAGGAGAGCTCTGACTTCTGTCAGTCATCCCAAACTTAAAGTACAAAAGATCTTCTAATGTCTGCGTACCTCTACTTTTTCCCGTTGTTGGTTACCCCACCTCTCATAGCCTTTAAATGTATCTATAAAACCACATTTAATTGGTGAACATTAAAGCACACATCCATCTCCACTACGAGCCAAAATCTTAGCATTGTTGGGAGGACTGGGAGGGAACTTTGAAAAATGTGTTTTTCCTGACACCAAGAAGATAAGAGGAGGAGGAGGGAGGAAGAGCAATCGCTACGGCTGTCCCCATCTTGTTCTGCGCTTCTTCTCCACTTCTTTCGCGCTCTTCCTTTTTTGTGGTTTTGTAAATGAGGTGTGTGTGAGAGAGGCATGAAGCTCTGTGAAGCCACTCTGTTGACATCAGCGAAAAAGAAGAAGAAGAAAAGTAAAAAAAAAAAAGACCAAAAGACAAAGCGGCCTTAAAGAGCGAACCAGGCTCCGGCAGTGGCGGCAGGAGCTACGGCAAGAGTGCAGGCTCAGCGCTGCAACAAAGAGGAAGGGAGGCTGGATGAGAGAGAGAAAGAGGGTGGGGGGTGGGGGGGGGGGGGCTGAGGGGTGCTGGCGATGAGCCTCCTCTGATGTGTCTTAGTGCTGTGTGCCACCCAGCCTCTCTCATGGAAACACACACATTCAGACCTGACGCGCACACACAGATAAGAGAAGAAGAGAGATAGAGAAATCAAGACACACATTCCTACATACAAATACACAGACATTTAAAATAAGCAATTATCCTATTAATGTTTGATGACCTACAAAAGTTGTTTTTTACACTTTATTCTCTGTGTCCCTGTGGAGACGTGATGTACTATAACGCACGGGAAAGTTTGTCTGCAAATTGAAAAGTTAGCATGCCTGAAGTCTGTCACTTAGATATTTGGTGTTCTACTTAAGCTGTGCTTGATTTTAGTTCAGTATGTTTGTGTGACTGTCAGCTAACAGTCACATTAACATTGGGTTTGAATCAGACATTTTAATTTTTATTTCATCATGTTGTCCTTCTCACTTTATTTCGTAACAAAGTGGTGTTTTAAAAGGACACTTTAAGTGACAGTCTTCTAACACAGAGCACTTTCACTGTAATAAAAATCAATGCATTCACACCTCGACAAAGTGTTTAATTCATTTTATATCACAACTAAATAACAAAATATAACAGTATAGACGACAATGGGAAAATTAGCTAAATCCAAATGTTGCACTTTTATTTATTATCCATATTAGATTCTAATCATTGATGACCCATGCATCATTTAAAACACTTTTGTTTGGGATTAAACATCCAGAACCTCATTTTTACCTTTTTTTTGGTGTAATTTTTCTCAACCTGTTCAGCAGCGTCTCTTTCTAAACTTAGCGACCTTCTAACACAGTAGCAGTTTTTTTTTTCTACATGAAAGTCTCTGAGTTTTGTCAAAGTGAGGCTTACTTTTACTCACTGTGGAATAGTGCACAACAAGTAGGTGATTAATCCACGTGTTCATTTAGAGATGGATATTTTCTTTTGGCCTTTGCCTTTATATGATAGATCTGTAGCTGAAGTGAAACAGAGATGGTGGGGCTGATATCTTCTAAATGCATGAGGGTCAAACCCAGGGCTGATGTTGCAGGACTCTGTATGGCCTGCCTGCTCTACCAACCGAGCTAAACACGTCTGATTTTTGTTTTGGGTTTTTGTTTTCTTTTGTGGGTTATTCATCAATATAAGTTTAAAATAGTATCCAACCTGACATTTAGAAGTTCATCAATCATTCAAAGAATCGTTCGTTTTAGTACTTACATTAATGCATCAATTAGAAAGAAATATACCTCCACTAGTCAGCACGATTGTTCATTAATAATGTTGTCATGTTACATTTTAAAGTATTCACGATGTTGAAAAGAAAAAGAGCGTACATGACTTTTTCTTATTTCTCAAGTGTTTAAAATGTTCTCTCATTGATTTCAGGCAGATTTTTTTCTTCTGTTTTACAACTTAACACACTTTGGACCGAAGAAATATTCTAGCTATTTGTACAATAACATAAATTTTAAACAATTCAGCATGTACAGATGGACTGAGGGGCAGAAGTTCTAAGAATTTGTCGTATAACTTGAAGTATTATATTGGAATTATACCTTTGACTTCAGCTGTTGCAGTGATCGTCTCTCTGTTTCCTTGTCAGGATGACGAGTGCTACGAGCAATCGGCAGACGTTCGCTCTCAGCTGCGCTTCTTCGAACAGCTTGAAAGAATGGAGAAGCAGAGGAAGGACGAGCAGGAGAGAGAGATCCTGTTGAAAGCCGCTAAAGTGAGTTATTGTCACCTCGACGTTTGTGTGTGTGTATTTGTGACTCACAGAGTGATGTTATGTCGCTGTGAAACAGTGTGTTTTTGTGTACTCCTGTGTGTATGGATGCATGTTGCTCTTGCTCGGGCCCTGACAGATGAATTAGAGTGTGACACCAGTGGATGAAGTGACCTCCCTGTGTCCTCCCAGGCTCCTGGCCCCAGGGCTCCTCTGTCCTGGCTCTTCCTCCCCGGACACAGCAAGGAGGGGGGGGGGGGGGGGGGTACCTTACACACACACACTTACACGCACTTACACACCATAAAAAAAACCTGTAGAACATCCCTCGATCACAAGCCTTGACGGCTCAGGTGAAACAGAGCATCAGTTTTGAGAAAGTGTCAGACAGTCCAGGTTTGGATTTTGTGGTGCTAAACATCTTGTGTCACTTACCACACAGGGAATTTCATTTTCCATTGTCAGGAACATATTTGTTTCAAATGAATCTGCATAAGTAATCATGTTTGTTCCAACTTTACAGACCGAAGTTCAGAGGAAAAAGACTGATCAACAAGACTGACAACAACCTCTAGCAATATGAAAAACTACGATTTCCTTTTTCAGACACTAGATATCTCTGAGGCAATCACTAAAATTCACAGATTCATGAACAGATTCCTAATTTGCACTAGCCATTGTCTTAAAGGCTTTATATATGCGATTTTTTGATCCAGCAGATGTCGCCCTTGAGCACCAGCATGAAACCAAAACAACTTGCGGTGCATTGTGGGTTAGCATGCTAATGCTAGCGATCTTTATTATGCTCGTATCTTCACACTGCATGTAAATTTACCTGAAATGAGCGTGATCTAGAAACACAGTTAAGCAGTGAGTACAGTATGTTATTCTTCTTTTCTCTAGTCCCTCAATTAAACAACTTTTATACACGAGGGGAGGAGTCAGCCGGCTGTCCTGACGATGTAAACAAACTGAAGATAGGACTCTGAAAACATCACAGACAGAGGGACTCGAGTGTTACACTCATTGTAGACAGTCATTACTCACAGAGTTATTTTCAGAGGATATACTTGATTTATATTATATTTAAGAGTGAAAAATCACATATAAAGCCTTTAAGGGTTTAACAAAGCACCTTTGAAATAAAAGATCAAATAGATCAGACAAAGCAGATTAAAACGAGAAAAGGGCCAAAGGGCATGAGCACATAGGAAGTCAATTCAATAAAGTGAATAAACTGTTACATAAAAGCATATGTCGGACAGTACAGAGAGCTTTCACAAATAAAAAAACATTAAGAAAAGATGTCATAGAAGCTTTGAATCTAGTGTAACAACATCTAGTATGCAGGGACTCAGCGTGGTGTGTGAAATAAAGGCTCATCTCAGTTTCACAAAACGTGACCTCCTGCAGATCTTGGTACAGATTTTTTTAGGATCAAGACAGTTTCAAGTCTTTAAAAGTTTGCAATATTTTTGAACCTATATTCAAACGTTAAACTCAGTTTGAAATTCAACGGGGAGCGAATGTAACGAGTCAAGCAGCAGCGTTCATGTTCATCAAACTGAAAAACAGGTTCAACTTTGTGCAGTCTCGCAATGAACTAAAGTTACCTCAAAATGTATCACCCATCGAAGCCAAGTAAATGTAACCAACGAACTCAGATTTTTATCAGCCTGTTTAATATTTTTTGGGAGAACGTGAAGCTAAAAAAAAACCAACTGGCCTTTTGTAGGTTCTCTGATTAGTTCTCTGACCCACCAATCAGAGAGCCCTCCCCTATAGCAACCGTTGCTGGGTTATATCCGATTAGTAGGTATGTAACGATTCACTCAACTCACGATTCTCTCACGATTTATTTTACACAATGAGAGTAAAGACAAATGACGAGAGGCCTAACAAAGATTCCTTTCATTTTTTCATGAAACACCTGAATGCACCTCTTGATCTCTTTGGCTCTTGGACTCGTTTGGGCGAGCAGGGCTGCAAACCCGCTCATTAGTGTGGTTTGGCCTCCGCAGCTGCCATGACAATGTCTGCTTTGTTACAACCAACCGCCTCTGCTCTACAGCTGCCGACGCTCACGATATAACTGTGATTCACTTTTCAGAGTACCGATGTGAACCTTGACACCTTAACTGCCTCCCGATTAATCTTTACATCCTTACCGACGAGACAAACATTTCGCCTGGCCCAAGTCTTTTCAGTGTGTTGCGGTAAAATTCAGATTTTGTTACAACAACATGGTGTGAAGGTGCTCGGGATGGATCTGGCTCTGCATGGATCTGTAGCATCTAGCACTAAGTGATGTTACTGTGATTTTCTCCATCCAAACTTCTGTCATTGGTATTTAATTCAAATTGAGATTATCATTTTACAGGAACGATTCCACTTCTCGGTCTCAACACTTTGTATGTTGTCTTCGAGCTATGTTCAAGGTGTAAGCATCCTGTTTTTATTCACATTTTACTCAACGAACCAACTTTGTAGGGTAATAGACTTGTAACTACCAGCAATACTTTTAAATGAAACTTGATGAATAGTAACATTTAATTCAAGGGGCTTTTTTTAACAAACATCGTTTTAATAGTTACAACTTGCTGTCACCTACGTCACTGTGAAGGCAGGGAATCATTTTTAACAAATAAAACAGAGCCAGCCTCACACTCAGTGTTCATTAGAAGCTCTTAAAATGTGTCGTGGTCTCAAGACACAACGTTTGATGCTGTTCATTGTTATTTATGTTTTCATATTTATGAGGCTAAACTTCAGAAGTTCAGTCTAGGATGCAAAAGAGAAGCTGTAGTGTAGAAATCTTTCAACACCGTCTATTCAAAATGTAAGTAGCCTTTTGTCCTTTGAAAAGAACTTAAAATGATTCCTTTAAATTGTTTTTCTAATTTTATTCGGTTGATGATTAATCAAAGTTGTGGGACAGAAACAAAACTGCTGTTTGAAAGTGTTAAATCTCATATTTGGGTCAGGGTCCTTGTTGCCTGTCCGTCACTGTGCTTTAAACCTTTTCTATAGAGACGTTTGTTTATCAGTTAAAAAAAAGGCTTTTAAATTGGGAGAGATCACCACTCACCCAAAAAAAAAAAGAGAGAATCTTTTTGCAAATGAAAATGCCTCGCGGGGCAACATTAGCGGAAAGCTAGATTAATTTAATTAATTTTGAATGGAGCCAATGTCCCTCAGTAAAGATTCTCATTGCAGCACACCTCACTGTCTTAATTGCATTATTACGCTCCAGTCCTGCCATGTAGGATATTAGAAATCCTCTAGTTGATGAACACCGGCCCCCCGAACCTCCTGACCTGTCTGTTTTTTTTCTGTCAGGAGAGACCAGAATGCATTGCTCCTTCTCGTGAAAAAAAGATATTACCTCACTGTGAAGTGTGTTGTTAAAGAAACGTATAGGGACACTTTTACAGCCTCTGTCAGTGCCCAGTAGTACACAGTCGAACAGCACTATCTTTTTCTCCCTACTCTGAACGGTTCTTCTCATTAACAGGATTAGTGAAGAACTTCCTGTTGGAAGGGCTCACCTCAGGGGTACGTGGATTTCATGAGCATCGTGGAGGATAGTTGGACTTCACCTCAGAGCCATGTCTGTGGCTTTTTGCCCTCGTTGCCATGGCGTTTCAGTTTGAAAAAAAAAGTTTGGAAAGCACATCCTTGCGGAATGGTGGTGTGATATATTTCAACACCACACTTTCTGAAAACAACACTTTTCTCTCTGTTTTTACCATTAAACCCTGTTTGCTTTTTTACGATACTGTTAATCGTATTGATCACATGCTGCTCCTACTGCTGATATAACTGGCTGATTTGAAAATGAAACAGGAGAAATAATCACACGCTGACTTTACTGAAAGTTACTGGTTATATAACACCAAACATCAGTCTATTTTATTTCTTTCATTTCTTTCATTTTATGTCATCAGAGCTCTAGTTTTTTTCCCTTCTTTCTCACAAAGATAACTGTCCAAATCCTAAATGTCATGCTTTGGCATTTGTTCCTTTTTATTTATGTTCTTAGTTTTTTACACAGGGAGAAAAACTCCACAGACTTAAGCACTCAGAGCACAAATTGCACAAATAGTTTAAACTGAATACAAAAACAAAATGTTTAAAAAAATCTATTTGAAGCCTGATAGTGATTATTATTACTTATATATAAGTTTGATATAATTGCAAAGTTTCAACATGAAGTCGCCTTCACCCCATGCACATACGACCTGAAGCTTATTAAAACAAGAACATCTCTCTGGGGCTCTACGACGGGAAATATAAGAAACTATTCAAGGTAGACAAAATCAAAACACACTCTCACTTTGTTATTCCCATAATATCACAGATTGAGTATATACTGCTGAATACTGTTTTTTAAAGTACATTATACTGCCACCCTGCCAAAACCAAACACAAAGGCTTGACAGCGTCTGCTACCCAGTCCTCTTTTCCTCCTTCCCCCTCTGTTCTCGCCTGTAAGTGGGAAAAACCAGGGCAGCTGACAGAGGAGATGTAAAGCATGCCAGTGGCACCGCTGCCCTTTGTAAACAGTCCATCTGTACCCACCCCTCCCTCTCCTCCGCCCCGCCGCCACCCGTCTCCCAAACTGCCTGCCTCTCGCTCGAGCGCCCGCTAATTTGACCTCTTGAACAAGAAACCCACTAAAATAATCCCCTCTATTCCCGCCTCTTGTTTTCTCTTCCCCCCCTCCCCCCCTTCTCCTCTGCCCTGTCCATTTAAAACATGACTCAAGTCTGGAGGGATGCTCCTGCCGACCCGAGGGCAAACACATTATTCCTAGTCGAGATACCAACCAGTACGTGAACCGCCTGATATATTTAAAGCCAATTAGCAGGAAGGCTGGGAGGAGCAGCTCTTCAACCATAAGGCAGAGAAGATGAGGAGAGGAAGGAGTGGAAGGGAGTGAAAGGGTGAAAGCTCCTCTGACTCTGATTGATGTGGAATTAAAGGGCGATATGAAGCTAAAAGAAATAGCTATCAGTACTCTATATGAACTGGGTTTTTGATTAATTACTGTCAAGTAAAATGAATTGTTTTCTTGTTGGTGTTCCTTCATAAAAGTCTGAATCTGTCTTCACAGATTCTGTATAAAAAATGCACACATTGTTGGCACATGGCCGACAACAGTTCTGGTATCAGGTTCTTATTTCAGTCTTGTCCACTAGCGTTTCAGCGGGCCTTGACCGTGCACAGGAGAACCGGCTCTTGTTGAAAGGTGCAGAACACAGTCCCCCTGTAATGCGTCCCCAGGACCCAGCAGTCATCTAATAATAAATAACCTTTATTAATGTATTAAAACGTCTCGCAAGTGCAGCCTCCGTATTAAATATTGTCTCTAAACAACAACTCCATTCACGCTTCACACGTTGCTAGATGGACTGTGAACAATGGCAACAGAAAAGGAAGTCCTTTATTGCTAACCACTGGAATCACTAGAAGACCTGAAAGGAGGCCCATCACTGTCTGACGAAAGACAGTATTTATGTACAAAGGACATTATAAAGAATGAATACTTGAGGTGTCTTATAACTGACCAAATTTAGGTTAATCCAGCGAAACTAAAACAAGTCAGATTAAAGCCAGAGCCAGAACAGCATTCAGCGTGTGTATAGTGTGTATAGTGTGTATAGTGTGTATGGTGTGTATAGTACTGTAATCTGCCCGTATTGCCTACAGTGGTCAGATGTACATGTACATTTGGCTGTGTGGTGAAGGATTCCCAGGGACAAGCACATTCAGCCAGATCTCTGCTGCTGATTAAAATAGCTATGCTACGCAGGGACACACTAGCACACATGCGCACACACACACACACACACACACACACACACAGACACACACAGACACCCACACACACACACAGTAAAGGATAGCCACACTGGCTCACAGTGACACACACACACACAACGACTGCCACTGATACTTACCACATCCTTTGCCCTGTGTGTGACTGTGTGTGATTGTGTGTGTGTGAGTGTGTGTGTGGGTGCTGGCTCGTGCAGAATTTTTAATAACCTCTTTTGATTAGAATCCCCCTCCAGCGGCTTATTTAGGGCTGGATTTGGAGCGGGTTTAAAGGCCACCGCCCCCCGGGGGGCGCTCCATTGCACTTCTCTGAATTCAAATACAATGTCCTTGACACCTCTGTATCCTGTTCCCATTTTGCACTATTTTTGCTGCCGCAGCAACAGATGAATAGTGAGGAGGAGGGGACTGGGGGGACTCCTTAAACCAGCTGTTAACCTGTGTTTTTTCCCTCCTTTACTCTTCAGAGTCGCTCCAGGCAAGAGGACCCAGAGCAAGCTCGACTGAAACAGAAAGCTAAGGAGGTAAGCTGTCGTCGAGATCATTACCCTTGACATTTTCCCCGACTCCAGCGTATTAATTTTTCATGCCTCACTACATATGTAATGCCATTTAAAGTCGGACTTGAAAAAGTTTCGGGAATTATTCGCACCAATTGATGCCAAAGTATGGAAAATGATTTTTTTAAGCAACAAAGACGCCCTCCTCTCGCTCCACCCCTCACTTATTCTTTTCACCAGTGTGAATTTTGATTTGGTTCAGGCCCTTTTAGGTTGATTGGCTGTTAAGAGAGATAGACATATATTCTATAGTTTTTTTTTTGTTGCAGTTGTCCTAAATCCAGATCACTTTTGTTATTGATATTTGTTGATTCAATTTTCTCGTAATACAGATCTGTATTAATTTGTCTCTCAACCTTCTTCCAACTGAATGGCCTTTAAAAGAGAAATAAACATTTCATTTGAAAAGAGTCAATGTCTCTATTGAAACTTTTATTAGACAGAAAAGCAGCTGAATGCTGAATGACGGTTTCCGCTGTACCAGCTAATGCTCTACATGAACTTTTACTGCTACAAAGGAGTTATTTCTTTCTTCAAGTTATAAACCAATGCTTAACAGGTAATGGTACAAAGAGGGAAATGTCTTACTGATGTCGTTCACTACTGTTGGCAGCACGTAGCTACATCCTCCTTATTTAAAGTGCAGTGTCTTAGTATATGATGAAATCCCCAGTGGAGCTCAGAAAGTAGACCACCCTTCTTTTTAGATGTTGGTTAATGTTGTTTACGCAAACAAAATTGTTCTGTCACAGCGGAAGTTTGCCTCCGTGTTTCTTCTTTGTTTACTCCAGAATAACTTCACTGGGTGCTTTCGGTCTTTGGCTTGCTAACAAGGATCAAGAGGACTTTGTGGAGCTTTCATGGAGTAGTGTGAGAAGGCGGGAGGATAAAAAGAGCTTCATTCACCTGTTGTTGTTGTTGTTGTTAAAGTGGAACTTAAGGAGCAGACGTGGTTTCTTCTCGGCGTCTTACTTTAGAAAGAAAAAGGACCTTTATTCATGTGGGTAAAGTTTATTGAGCATGTATGCACCGCTCTTACTTATACTCAAATTTGTACTTCTTGTTCTACAGTTTTCCACTAACAGCTCCACTGTCCACTGTCTCTAAAAAATTGGACTCTTAGACATTCAAATGTGAGGGTGTGAGGGTAACTGCTCAAGGACGAGTCAGTATTGTTGTTCGGCCAGAGTATTACATTTTTTTAGGATTTTCTCAGCCAGTCTGTGCTGTTGAACTTGTGACCTTCAAGTGACAAGTGGACTTCTCTTTCCCCTGGCTACTGGCAGCGCTCTGTCTTTTCTTTTTTTTTCTTCTTCTGCTTCTCTCCTGGACATTTTCTTTCGAGCAACATCGAGCCCTGCTGCAGTTATGAACATTCACACTAGATCTCAGCCTACCCCATAAGCCCCCACATATGCAAATGAAGCCGCGTAATAGGCAGCGCGATAGGTTTGCCCCCAGGGGCCATGTGATCAAAGTGGATCTCCTCCTTGTTAAGTGGCAGTCCGCTCGTCATCTGGATACGGCCAGATTAGTGCCTCGTGAGGAAGGCGCCCGCGTGCACATATGCACATATTCATTTTCAACTGGAATTTTAAGAAGGTGCTTTAGAAATTGTTACTTTATGTAATGCTTTTTCCCTGCTAGACAGAGACTTAGAAGACTCCCAGCTGCCCCCCCCCCCCCCCCCCCCCCCCCAACCCCCTTTGCTTGACGCACGCAAGCACACACACACACACACACACACGCTCAATACCCCTCACACCTCTTTCTTTTTTTTTGCTTAATGGCCGTCGTTCCTCAGCCCCCGTGCCTCTCCGGTTTTCATCACCTGAGCTGGCTGTTTGTGTCACAGCAGAGTCTGTCGGCAGCTCACGCATCTGTGCAAATTTCATCAGGATAATGAGCCTGACATAGTCTTCCAGGCGACGGGGCAGAGGAGCCACTTTCTTTTAAAGCCCCTCTTCCCTGATCACACACACACACACAAACCACCAAACGATAATCATTTTTGGAGGGATGAAATAACAGCTTGTTCCACCCATGAACCCAGTATCTGTGTGTAAATTGAGCTGGCACATGCTTTGTATTTAAAAAAAGGCAAGGTGCAGTGTAATGCAGACCTGAGACCATGTGACCTTGTTTTGATTAACATCCAAGTGAATGAACAGAAAAGTAAGTTCATGGTCAGGTTGATTTGAAAGTCAAGTTGGTTCCATTTACATCAGCAAACATCACTGAAAAGTCTTAACAGCCTTACAGCATCTTACATCTTTACACCCCCTGACTACATAAAGACAGATAAAGGATTCAGTAGGAGAATGCTCTTCTGTCCGAGTTAAAATTATATCACTTCCCACACATGGGGGAATGGTAAGCTTAAATGATCCAAGTTCTTAAGAGCAGGCTGCTGGACCAAGAAACATTTACTGCACTTCTATAGCACGTCTCTCTACAGTCAAAGCACTTTAAACAACATGCCAAATCCATCCTAACACACGGATATCAACACTGCTGGGTGCATGTACCAAGGATCAGAATACCAATACTTAGTTAACAGCGGCTGTGGCTCAGTGGTAGAGTCGAGTGGTAGAGTCCTTGGGCAAGACACTAAACCCCAAATTGCTCCTGCTGCTGCATCAGTGGCATGTGAATGTGTATGAATGGGATAAGTAAAAAACTGATAGACACTTTACACTTCACTCTGCCTTCAGTCTGTGAATGTGGTGTGAATCCCTGAGTTGGTGGTTCAAAGATTAATCCCAATGGGTGTCTCACCCCTTAATCTTTTCGTTAGTGCTACTATAAGGCCAAAATGTTTGCAGTTGAAAATAAGGAAAATCTGATTTTCAGAGGCAGATTTATTTTCTTTACATTCATTGAGCTCATTCATGCATACTAGCAGTTTGTGTCTTCCTGTTGTGTCACCTCTGATGCAAACATATCTCACAATATTATGACAGATTTGTTCTCCTGAGAAGATGAGGTCTTGCTTGCATGGTCTTTCTCAAAAAAAACTTCAGTTCCATATTAGACCCCAAAATACCAAAATCAACAGCGTTTTTTCCCCCCCTGTTAATATATAGATATTAGCAACAAAAACCTAACCCGAAACCAGAGCTGACCTGCAGAGCAGTCTGCTCAGGCATACACTGGCAGGGATTTTTTTGTTGTTAGAGGGAGAGAGGCAGAGCGGTCTAGCACCTCTGTTTCCTCCATTCTCCACCATTTGGCCGAAAGGTCAGATGGGCTATTTCAAAAATGCCCCCAGTGAAAATCAATGGGCAAATCGTGGAGCTGAGTTCCTGTTTGTTATTGTTGGTGGTGGTGAGTCTGTGTGTGTTCTGTCTGTTTCATCACAGAGGCAGGAGGCCAGGCAATGCCTCGTCACCGAGAGTGAGAGAGAGAGAGAGAGACTGAAGGAGACAGGGAGCCAAAGACAAAGAGATGGAGAGAAAAGGATACTCGGGGGGGAAGGGGGGGGGTAAAAAAGAGGGGAGACAGAGAGAGAGATAGAGAGGGAGTTAAGGCCAGTAGAGATACATCACGATGTCAGACACACAGACACACTGCAGCCACAGATTCATCATCGCAACCGCGTCTGCAGGCACAACTGGACACAGGAAACGAGTGAACTGGAGAAGAGGAGGCGAGCAAGGGACAGGAGAAGGGAGACAAGGGAAGAGGGGGGAAGACAAATGTGGTACTACGGTTGGACATAAGATGGCCACAAGCTCAGCTGCTAAAGCAAACCATGTCATCCAAAAAACACTAATATTTCCCCCGTGCAGCCAATTTATACCAGATTGTTAAGGACCCAAAAAAGCATATAAAGTTTTCAGTTTAACATGCTTTCATGCTCTTCTTTTGGCTTTCAAATCAGTCAAGAATTGGGCGCCAGTAGCTTAGTGGTTAGTGCGCACACCACATGTACGGAGGCTGTGGTGACCCGGGTTTGAGTCCGACTTGTAGCTCCTTTCTCACATGCCGACTCTCTCTCTATTATCCCCGATTTCTGACACTGTGTACTCTCCTTTCTCTAAATGAAGGCATACAAAAAATGAATCCAGAAAACTTTCACTTGGAATAATTTTCCTGCTATATTTCATTTTTCTTCAGGCACAAATATTTTTTGCCGGTTTTGACCCACCATCATCGCTTGAAATGTCTTGAACCCCGACTAAATTAATTCTGCCCAAGCTAAACTTTGAACCTTCCATGTCTCCAATTAAAAGCCTACAGTTATACATCCTTCCCGCCTGTACCAACATATATTTCATGATCTATTAGAGGAATTAGACTCTACTCAGGTGACATTTGCTCTATTGCATATTCTGCCTCTTTGCTCACTTAATAATGAGTTGTTTGCATCAAGGTTTTTCCATGTTATTTAAATTACAACCCTGCTATGCGCTCATCTTTAATGCACACATGCACGTGTCTTGATTGGCCTGACATCCTCCACAAGTGGCCAGGTCATGGAGAGGCTGGAAATCAATCCACCCACACCGAGAAGCGCCATCCACCGGTGCCTCACACTTCTCCAGAGAAGAGGGTCTCCTCCGTGTCAGAGGACAACGTAGCAGCCCCTTAGTTTTTTTTTATTAGGCCAGTTATATCTCCAAGTTCAGAGGCTCTCATCCTCTGGCCCTCTGCAAAACTGCTCTGCTCAAAGAGGCGCTCTCCCCCATTAGGCAGGCCTGAGGGCAGAAAGCCTGCTACCCTCCTCCACGTTCTCTGCCTTCGCTGTGCTGACTTTCAAAGAGAATTCCTGCTGTTCTGTGCGTCCCAGTTCATACTTGTTATATTCTTGTCTTCTGGCTTTGCAGATACACAATACCTTCATATCATGAATAGAGCAACAGCAATTGTGGTCAGCCTGTGTGATTGTGAGGAGAATAACGTTATTTTCATTGGTGGAAAGATTTTTTAATTCCACTCTATTTTTAACAAATCAGGTTATGCACAAGTCGAGCCTGTGATCTTTGAAAGATTGAACAAGGAGTTGGTTAATTGAATTCTCACATGAGACAGCTCCGTTATGGAGATCCTAAAGAAGTGCAGGCTACTAAATAGTACACTAACCTTATTTTTATTTGTTGCTTTGTTGTCAGTACTCTCAACTGGAGATTTTTTTTCTTCACCTCAAGACATATTACAAGAAAAAAAGAAAGAAGAAGAAGCAGGCTTTAAAAGTACCTTTGGTGTTTCTGTGTGTTTTCGAATATTACAAAGTGCTGTAATGAGAAGGAAAACAACAAAAAAGGAGATTTTTTTTTTTGCCTCAGAGGGAGATAGCGACTCGTCTCCTCGCTGTACAAGCCTGTAGGTTCACTTTTCTCTTTGTGAGCCAGAGCACTCCTTGGGACTCGAGCGACAGGGGAATTGGGCATGCTGAGCTACGCTGGTGGCGAGGTGCCAGCCTCCTCTGCCTGGGATATAAGTGAGAGGGAGGCAGGAGGCAGGACACGTTTCAATTAGGCAACAAACACCTCGCACAGAAGACGGGAGAGGAGAAAAACACCCTCACCTTCACCAGCTAGCTTCTCCCTTCTGACCTCTCCCAAAAACACACTCTCCTCAACCACTCCGCCCCACCTCTTTTTCTTCTTCTCCTTTTAAAATCTGAGGTGTCATTTTTGTCGAATCCATACGGGAAGGACAGTTACCGGGGGTCTTTGTGAGGTGATGCTTAGTGTGCCAGCTCGGCCTGCATGTTTCCATTAGATTGTCATGTTGGCTAATTAGAGAGCGGCAGCATGATTCACCTTGTTAATTAGGAGGACTTGCACACCATGTGCCTGGGGGCGGTGTGGGGAAGAGGAGCCCAGCCTCAGAGCCTGCTAGTCGCCTGCTGCCTATGAAGATTCCCCCTTCTCATCTACCTTCCTTTCACTCCTTTTTTTTGATTTGGAAATGAATAAATCATTGAGATCGTCCTCTCTCGGAGTGTGAATATCTGAGTTCTCATCTTTTTCCTGGATGCAAATTAGGCGTGATCAATAGAAGGTGACGAGCGGTGAATCTAAATGTTGAAAAAAAAGAAAAAAGAAAGACAGGGGATAGAAGCCTGCTAGACGAGGCATGTCGGCATAGAATGAGACAACGCGATAGAACATTTAAAGTAGGAAATTTCCCCTTAGATAAGCAGTATTTTTAATGATCACTACTCTCCTCCCGACGCTCCGCTCAAACACCGTCAGAGTCTGCTCAGCACTGATTTCAGGTTCCTTCATTAAACTCTTTTCCTGGGCAAAATGTGCAGTGCAAATGTTATTATTTATAAAAATAATACTTGCTCCGAAGTTAAGGCATCAAGTCTGTAAGACACATTCAATGTATCCACACTTTTCCTCACAGTCTCCCCTTGCACAGTTTAATTCCTGCAAATAAGTTGCAGATGAGGAGGAACCGTAGGGTCATGATAGTGACACTCACATAATGACCTTAGCTCCAGGGACAGCTCAGGGCTCCGAATAATTGGTCCTTGGCCCCAGAAACGCTTCTGACATACTCAGCTTCAGAGGAAATGGCGCTCTCAGAGCCAAGCCTATTAGCTCATGCATGTGTTTTGAATGGATCTCCATAGGTAATATAATATAAACAGATTCAATGGAATATTTAGGGGGATTTTTGTGAGTTAAAAAAGGGGATGAAACAGAATTGCAAAGCGATTTTTATGCACTTTTTAAAATCTTGATTATTTTGTGATATGTCATTTAAAAACAATTGTATCAGTAGAAATGTGCAGACAAGTTATTTAGTGTGATAACTAAGGGAAGGGATATTATATGATTCAATACACTAACATACAGCATACTGTGCTGGATCCAGGGATATACCTCTTCTACATCCTGTATATATTAAACATTAAATACAAACAGTGCAGCTTCATACCTTTGATGCCAGTTTATCATGACGGCTCGCAGCACATCGTGTACCATACAAACATATATATCTTTCAGTATAAATTCAATATTCCCTCAATATTTTCTCCAGAGAACAGCTGCCACGTGTAATTATGAAGTAATGTTTATGAAGTCCTACGTTATTTCTATCCCGCCTCACCACAAAGACTCGCCTCCATTAGCAGTTTGAGGCTGAACTCGTCTCTTTGTGGTGTCTGAGTACAGATGGAGAAGCGGAACCTGATTGGTTAGTGCAAATGGCCCTTCTCCCTGCAGCGAACTATCTGCCAGGCACTTCACATGAAGAAAGGCCTCAAGATGCAGCTCGCAGATGTTCACGTAATGTCGGCCATGTGGGTGTCAGGTGAATGAGATCCATGGATAAGAGACAAACATAAAACACATAAGGAAAAAGTACACACTCACATAGGTAGGATTGGGAAACTAACACAATAAAGAGGCATTTGAATGTAGTAACTCTGAATGAATTTTCAAGTTTTCATGTGATAAAACATGGAGATAAATACCCTCCCTGTTAGCTGACAAATTCTACGTTGGAGAATAAAAGATTTCAGGTTTGATTAATGTAAACACATAGAGTAACTATTCTAAAATGAACCAATTTGATATGCAGTTTCATAAGAAACACATTTTGTATTTTAAGAGGTTGTTTCTCATGTTCCAATTCTATGAAGTATGAAGGGATGAAGAATTTGTATTAAGCCAACCTGATAGTAATCATTGTGCTGGTTTTTCGACCTTAAAGAAAGCTCTGTGGTGAAAAAAAGTTGAGACACTTTTGCTTTTTGTTCACTTATACAATCTTCACAAATGAACACTACTTTCATATTTTTTTATGTGTAAACCAATCTGCAAAAGTTAAAAGCTAATGTTAGGCTGTACAGAAACTACCCCACGGACAACTGACTTCAGAGTCACCACCACTAAGCTTGAAACCAGTGGATGAGTTTCCATGTTCGGCATGTAATCGATGAACTCTGTTGTCCTGGTTAGCCAGTTGTTAGCAACCGCCTTTTGCAAGACATGAAAAAAGCTTCAGAATCCACAAGTAGGGCACTTCCAGATGTATTTTATGTTGTAGAAAAAACATTAAAATCTCTTCAGCTTGTGTTTACCACAGACCTTATTTCAGGCATCTAACACAAAAGTAATTCAAAATTCTCATATAGGGCTTTCACACTTGCAGAAATCTCCTGGAAAAACTCCTGATATTTCCAGTTGTAGTTGTATGCGTGAACGCAAACAGACAATTTTTTTGCTCAGACTTCACCCGGAGTTTCTCTTTCCAGACCCCTGGTATTTTTTCTGCAGCTAATCCAAGTGAGCTGATGTGAGAACGCAACAAGATAACAGGAGAATTCACCTCGTAATTAAATGGCTGCATTACGTTTTCGGTTCATCAGTATGTTGTTCTCTTCTCTTTTGTTGTCATTCCATTGGATTACATATTGCATTGATATAAAGGCAAATATTCTCATTATAGTGTCATGTAGCGGACTCTGTTGCTTCTTACACATTTTTTTTTTTTACATCACGTCTTACCTCAGTAGACCCCCCCCTCCCCCCCGCTTTAAAACTAATATTCACACAATGCCAATGCTCACATGCTGATTCCTAATCTATTCTATACATGATTTTAGCTATGCATGGTCTTAGCATTTAATTAAGAGAATCAAAATATTGACCTGATGATGGTTCAAGTAAATAGTGCCAAAGTTCAGTTGTTACCATTAACCCTGAATATGAGCACAGTTCATAGTGAGCCATCCATCAATTGTCGACACATTTCAACTCAAAACCACAAATGTAAACCTTAGAAGGATGTTAGGGAAAAAAGAGGATCACAAAGTCAGTTGGGTTCATCCTGTGACGTGAAATAAACAGAGTGTTTCCACATTTTGATTCTGGATCAAAGTGGTGGACTAACACACATGTTTAGGTTTCTGTTCATGAATCAAATCACTGTTTCTGTCTGTTTTGACTCAACAGCATTTTCAGGTCTCATCCTCCAAACTTTCTGTCCGACTGCTGACACTGAATCAGATTATTATTGGTGTTAATGTGACACTTGTTAGTGTTTATTTATACTGTATGAGTAGAGTTATCAAAGAAGATCTTCACACTCAGTTAAACTGATTGAAAACTGATTGTTTGGTTTCGTAACACCAAGAAGAAAGTTAACACGTTTTTGTGTCAATGTTCCAAACAGCACATGAACATCTCAGTACTGTGTTAAAAACCACGATATCTTAGGAGTTCAACAGTAACGTAATACAGCATGTTTTTAGTTTATCATTTGATCCAACAAATCCCAAACATTTTTTCAACAGACCAACGTAAAGGCCCCCAGTCTAAAGGTTAAAGTCCTGTAAATTGATTTCCACTTAGAATTTATGCATCCTACCAAATATCTTAAGGACAAATCAGCATTCACCATAAGTGACATTTGTTATTTCTCAATACGAAGACCCCCCTGCTGTGTCCTGTTGACCAGAGCTTATAGGGGGAGGGTAAGAGACTGAACCCATGGTCTGTCTTTTATTCTGAGGACTTTGCAGGGCAGGGAGCCCTTTAGCTTCCTTCACAGCCCCCGTAGCTGCGTGTGACGTCAAGCAGAGCGTGTTCTGCTCTACCAAGGACATCTGTCTGTAAGCGTCTGGGGGGCCGCGAGCAGCCCCTCAGGCCAGGAGGGAGGGAGGGGGGGGGGGGGAATGGAGAGAAAAGCCTTTGTTAAAAAACAGCAGAAATGGAGAGCGGCAGGTTGGCCATCATGGCTCCTGCAGCTCATCCCTCTCTTCACTCCAGGCATGTCAGACTGCTCTGAGCTTCTTGCCGTACTTTGGACATGTTTGCGTCATATGGGAACATACTGCAGTTTCCTCCGTCATGAGAAAAAAAAGAAAAAATACATCCTCAGTTATTATTTAGGTCTTGAACGACAGCAGAGTTTGGAGCTAGGCAACCTTTCAAAACATTTAACTAAATAAGCCAAACTGAGACAGACAAAATTCACTCATATTTTCACTTATGACCAAATCATGCACGTTTTATTGTTTTTCTTAACAAAGCATGTTAGTATAAAACAAAAAAACTGCACAGACCACTGATTGAGTTATCATTTGAATACGCAAATGATGGAAGTTATAGAACCTGATGTTTGTCACAAAGAACCTTTATCATTATTAATACGCACATAACAAGGATATTTGTAGAAAACACTTAGAGTTGACCACTTTCATACTTCGGGTGAATTCAGGGTGGGTGGGGCATAAGGTGGATTGGGACAGTAGGACAATACAGGGTTTATTTTCTCACCTGATACATGAAAATTAAACATTTATTTTCCCGTAGCCCTAGCTGTGATACTACTTTATCAAAAGGACATGACCTTATTGGTTTGATGTCACATAGGTGGGCGGGGCAAGCATCACATTGGAAGTTGACCTTGTACTGCATTAAGTGAGGAAAATAACTTAAGCTATTTAAGGTAATTCAATTGTCAAAGCTAATAATTTGCAGAAACATTTAAACGAATCCTAAATTTGATGTAACAATGCAACAAATCAACAAAAACCAAATGTTAATGTAATGTTTTCATTTTTGTAATGAGGTTGTTTGTATGTATGTTTGTTGTCATCCCATGGGACTTTTCGGGTTTTCGGTGATGGACACAGTGCTAAAAAAGTCTTTGCTAACTTAGACTACGATCAGCCATGCATTAGAAAAGAGTTTTTTTCATGCTCTGTAAGCTCTCAATTATTGGTTACTGACCTTTTGACCCTTAATCCACCACAAACATTGTCAGAGGACAAGCAGGGTACTGCATGCTAGCTGTTTTGCTTTTGGCTAGTTAACAAGTAAGCAAATAACACCTCACATTAAAATCATTTTGTTTTGCCTTAATTTACTTAAACTGCACAAAGAAATGTTACCACTAGCCAAGTTTAAAGGTGTTGTTCTAATCAACTGATTGTTACCAGAAAAAACAGATTTTGATCAGTTAACACAAAGGGTAAGCTGTGCCTTGTTTGAAAAACTTTCCTGCTCAAATGGATCGGTTACATCTCCAGTAAAAGGTCATTTCAAATCAAGTCACTTTATTGACTTATTGTTCATTGTAAGTGCTTTAAAGTTGGTGCATGCATTTTAGTTAGTGTGTGTCATGTACATGATAAGAGAGGTTATGTAATCAAAATGAATTGTACATAATATAATGAAAACAAATGTGTGCTGAAGCCGAACCTAAAGGTCCTTCTAGCAGCCCTCAAATGTTTTATGTGAGCTGCTATCTGACCAGTATCAGATTGACTGCATCAGTGTTTTGATTTAAAGCGCATGCCTACGTTTTATTCACTTACATGCATCAACTAGAGCTTTTAACTTTTTTAAAAAAATTTTGAAGAGAGATTTATGCAACTGCGACAAGAGTTTCCCCCTGAAATGTAAACGTTCCCATTTTCTGCGTTAACCTCGACATCATCCCTCGACATTGTGCTTTTTGTATCGAGACTGAAACCTCTTTCTAACAAAGCTGTAGATTGATTCTGCTTGGTATCTTGAAATTGTTCTACATCTCCTGACCTTTGCCAATAATTTGACTTTACAAGTTCTAGTCCCCTGCTTTAAAAGGGCATACAGGCAGACTGGAAGCACTGGTATTTACGTGGCTCTGGAACAACAGATATTTATGTGGTACCATTGATTGGAGCTGGCAAATGTATGCATTCTGCCAGCTGCTTATTCTTCCAGTCTGGGATGAATCTCTGTAGTGACCTTTGTAGTTTCTGCCTGTGACTGTACCTAAGGCTTAACGTTGCCAACAGGTTAATCCAAGAGGTAGAGAGGGCAGTTCTTTATTGTACATCACACTTTTTTTAAGGTTTATTTTTGGGCTTTTTTTGGCCTTTAGATAAGATAGTGGATAGAGCCAGAAATCAAGGAGAGAGAGAGAGAGAGTGAGGAATGACATGCGGGAAAGGAGCCACAGGTCAGCTCTGAACCCGGACCGCCCAAATGGAGGACTAACAGCCTATGTACATGGGACCGGGCTCCAACCACGAGATCACCGGCGCCCTGACACTTTGGATTCTTTGTTAAAAAGATGGATTAGTGTCTGACACTGCCTAATCATTAACTATCAAAACAATCAAATTTCAGATATACTTACAGCATGTTACACTCAAAGACAGAGATTATAGCTGTGCCAATAATGCTTAAAATATATGGTATCAGGTCTCAGCAAGAATGTCAGCCAGTGCACTGATCAGATACCATCAGCTATTGTCACACATAAAAAACAGCAGGTTTCAAGTGAAACATGGTGTTAACGTCAAGAAGACACAAATGCAAGCTAGGGAAGAGAAAATTAGTCAAAGCAAGCAAAATGTTAGAAATCAGTCTTTTCCCATAAAACAATACATCTATATATATATACATATATATGTATATATATATATATATATATATATATATATATATATATATACACACAGTATATGTTTTAATCCAGCTGTTGTCAGAGGTATACTTGGTATTGGTTGGTAGCACTCATGTCCAGGTATCAGAATCTGTAACAGGTAGGCCAAATGTTAAGTGACCATCACATACAAAGGTGATTATACCGTTCTTAAAAAGATATCTGCTTAACATCTCAAATGAAAAGAGAGAGAAAAGTCACCAGTGAATATTACCACTCCTTCATGACCTCATGTCAACTACCCCTGAGCAGTTGAGGACAGTTGAAGACGATCTGAGGACTGAAACTTTATTGGCCTTCGACGCCATGTTTCTGATCACCTGTGTCCGTAGATGTTAATGTTTGAATTAAATGTTAGCTAAAACTACTCTGGATAGAAAAAGCCTGGTCCAACTCTAGCTTGTGTCTTTGCATGCTCAATAAAGGGAGGTACAGTCGGCACAGTGGCACCAGATTGAAATCAGTCTCCCTGTGTCATGGCGGCCTCTGTACTGATGGGAAACGCAGACTGGAGGGATGCAGATGGTCAAATGAAGTCTTCATTTATCATACAGTCATAAATCTGAAAATGCAGGCAGTTGCTGTGGGCAATGGGAGCCCATGCCTGGTGCCAACTGCCAGGCAGTGATGCCGGCATCCTGGTGCCATCAGCGAGATAGCGGACCTCTCTCTCTATTGCTCTCTCCCAGATTTTCTTTTTTGCTGAGGGATTCTTTAAGGTCACGCCTGAAGAGATTTATGTGTTGTTTGTTGCAAAGCCTAATAAGGTTAGCATTGATAACATGAATGCTACATTTATCATGTAGACAGGGGCAGAAATCATCTTCATATTTACTACATCCAGAAAAGATCCCCAGTTTCACCCATTTATACACCACTAGTCCAATTTAAGAATTAGGATCTATGATTTTTAACCTGACGTTGCTGGAATCATTTCTATACTAATGTTTTCTGGTTAGTGTTTTAATTACTAAATATATATTTTCACAGCATTCATTTGAAAAATGGACAAAAAAATGTGCTTTTGACATTCAGCTGCTTGCTCCAACTGTTATTACTTCCCCTGCTCTGTGTTGTCAGCGTGTTTGAATCTTTCAACAGTTCCGCTGTGCTAAATGTGAAGTGGCAACACCCTAAAGGGCATGCCTTGCCATCGGGGCTTTTAGGGAAAAAATCAGAGGGAACTGCATGCACATTTTAGATCAGACTTTATACACCAAAGCAACCTTTTAAAGAGCGCCTGCTGAAAGTAACATGAAATTTTCCCTCGATCAGACAACATACATGCCTCGCACAAACACCAGCGCCCAGCAAACGCATGCTGAGAGATAACATAAAAGAACATGAAAGACATGAAAGCGCACATTGATTGTCCCTGTTCGCTTCAACCCGGGCCTCTCTCCCCCAGCGGGCAGGCACGCAGGCAAGCTGGTGGGTAGGCATTCCCTGTGCTGTGGCCAAGATTGATAGGCATGTGTGTGTGTGCGTGTGTGTGTGCGTGCGTGCGTGTGTGTGTGTGTGTGTGTGTGTGTGTGTGTGTGTGTGTGTGTGTGTGTGTGTGTGTGTGTGTGTGGGTGTGGGTGTGGGTGTGGGTGTGTTTACATGTTAGAGAGAGTGCTGACACCCTCTGTGCCATGGCCCCAGGCCCTCACACATCCACCCAATAGAAAGGGCAGCTCCCAGCGACGCTGGGTTACCCTTCTGCCCTGCAGCTAGACATGACATTACCTCGGGCAGTGCCTCCACACAACCTCCCCCTTTTACATCACAAACTGCAAAAATCACAATGAGACCATGTGACTGCACAAACACACACACACAGACTTGGTCTTTGACGAAAGCTCTGTTAATGGCTGACAACTGGCTTCCATTTTGTTTGGCATAGGAAGGCTTGTACAATCCATGAATGGACAGATCAGAGGACCAAGATGTGATCTTTCTTCATTACATCCCACCACATTTCTGTATTATCATCCATATATAAGGTATAACAGCACTCAAATGTCACCATTTGGTTGTGAATAAAAAAATCTAAAATAATTTTTTTTTTGGGTCGTTCATGTTGCTACGAGTTATTGTCCCATTTTGGGTCACAAGGGGCTTTTCATGAATCTAACTGTCATTTGCGACATTGGAAATGAGGGAAACCTCAGTGTCTTTTCGAGAATAAATAAATGTTTGAAATTAAATTTGATAAGAGGCGGGGTGCACCCTGGACAGTTTCAAGACAATCTGAGGGCTAATATATGGAGTCATGAACAACCAGGCACATTCACTCTCAACTGTCTATGGTGGGAATATACAGTATGTAATATTTCTGTTTCAGGCATCCTTACTTTCAAAGCCACAGGACATCGTACAGATTGAAAGATACATGGAAGGTCGTAAATATTGATCAAAAAAGTCAATTATTTAGTTAAACTCATTACATGCACTTCATTGATATTTTGAACATAATCACCCAAAGAGTTGAATGTAATAAGTATGACTACACCACATGATACTGTGTCATGGTTGCTGTTATATTCTAAACTCTTGTGTTCTTTTCACCAGATGCAACAACAGGAACTGGCTCAGATGAGGCAACGAGACGCCAACCTTACAGCACTAGCCGCCATCGGACCCCGGAAAAAACGTAAAATGGATTCACCAGGAGCCACCCCATCAGGGACCGAGGTAGGAACTAGACTCACATGTAGACTTTAATGTTGTGAAATATTTTGACCACTATCCTGCTTATATCATAATCTCTTGCCATAAAGATGAAATATAAGACCATTCGTCTCTCTCAAGTTTTACTGGCATCACCTGAGGAATAGAATTATACCTAAAAAAGTAATCACCATCCCAGAAGTTTCTAATGCATGTGATACATTGATAACAGTGAAAATAGAACAGATCGTGGATACGGGGCTTGCAAAGGGAGATGTTTCAAGTCTGCTCAGCTACAAAAAAAAGCATAATTTCAAAGCCAATCATTGTTCCCAAACTTTGATATAAAGGGATCCCAAAAAAGGCTACAAGGTGAGCAAATGATTTGTTTGCATTTGTAAATGTAATCAAGCTTTCTGTTTTCATCGAACTGGATATACCTAAAAAGAAACTAAAGAACATGACATGGATGAAGAACCTTTTCAGCCACGGCTTCAGCTGCATCCATCATACACATGTACACAATGAGATGGATAACAGCAACAACAACAACAGCTTTACCGCAGCCTATGGTAACTCTCAAGGGACACATTTCTCTAAAAAAGCAAATACAGGACAATCTGTTAAATACGTCTTCCCCTCATCTAGAACTGTCCCTGTGTCGCCGTTAACAGTACAAAAATAAAGCTACTGAAACAAAAGAATGTGCCACATAATAATAACAGCCATTCAAAAATGTTCATGACACTCCACTGTCCTTGTGCCGGGTTAAGAAGGATCTTTATCTCCGCACCACATGTTCACAAATATGTAGCCATGTCAATAAGTTAGCCAACTGGCTATTCCGGTGAAGCTAAGCTGCACGAATGATGGCGGCGTGGCAAAAACAACCTCTAACCAGCCAGCAGAAAAGAACCATGGCTTCCAACGATGTAACAGAGCTTTCAGAGTTTGCCAGACTTGGTGAACTTAATGAGAAAATAATGGACGGTACACAGAGGTATAACTCGTCCAGCCACAGCTTTAGCTTTATTCCTCATACACACCTATGGTAACCCTTAAGGGACACGTTACTCCACTGGACAGTCTGTTCATCAGAACTTGATCTTCATTTTAAATACATCTCTCTTTCTTACCAACAGATAATACTGTATAAGTTAATATAATGACAACTCACCAACCAGAACATTTTATGAAGAAACCCAAAGTGAAGTGTTGCTCATATTTGCATACAATAATTTCTGTGAGTGTTGAAACAGCTTTCATGGTAATTTTCATGTTTTCTGTCATCTCTGAATGTCCAAGTTCAAATAGGAAGGTTTTGCTAAATATGCAAAGCATGAGTCACTGAATAATTATCTGCAAAACAGAGAATATGAAATGGGAGTCCATAACTTCAGGTAAAGCTGTTGTTTCCAATTTGAGCTGCTGGTCAAATAGTTTTGACTCCTGAGGCAGACAGGTTTTTGTTTGAAATACATGATGTTCTCCTGAATCTGATTACCATGCGGTGATTTAAGGTTGTACATTACTCACTTTCCCCAAAAAATATACAAACGTCGTATGTGTCTGTAAGTCAAGGTTTTCAGGAATTGAACAATCGGTGGTTGTAAGATTGTATTTTTATCAACACAAGTGCATTCACCAGCGTTACTCCTGGATCAATAAATCCATGTTGTTCAGTGCTGTGGTGTTGAAGATGGAGACTGTAGTCAGGCACAGTTTGGATTTTCTCGCTGCCTAACATGCAGACGGACAGTTATAATATAGCTCATACCGAGCACAATCAGATCGTTTGATACGTAAGAATAGCACAATACCACTAAACCTGTATCTGTGATATATGACTGCTGTCATTTTTATTGGGCCTGGTTCAGATTAAAAAAGTTCTAGTTTGTTTTATCTGCCTTGAAGATGACATCACATATCCCTAACATCATCCCATCATGGTCACTCTAACAGCAAAACCAATGTTCAATGCAACACTGTCCGCTTCCTTAAAAAAATCAATCTATACTGTCACACACTCTGTACCTTTCAGTCACTGCTGGTTGATTAACAAGCTGCTTCTTTTGTTGGAGGAAGGGATCATGTAGCGGTCTACTTTTAAGTTCTTCCTTTCTACAGATCATTATTTTTTTAAGGGGAGCTTCCAACACACACAAAAAAAACCTCTTTGGTCAACCAGAAACGTTTTTACACTGGTTTGAAAGAAGGCGCTGCATGCTTTAAGTGATTAGTGGTTTCATGTTATATAATACGTTTGAAATTAAGTCGAGATGTCAGAATGCATAAAAAGACATACAGATGCAGATTGGAAATACAAATAAATGTCCCCTCGGGAGTTTGACCCTGACCTCTCTAATAGTTTTCTCTTTGGCTGCCTCTTCGGTCGTCATGTAGGAAACACTGACAGTTTGACATATTGTGGGCTCTGATTCTCACTGAGATGAACAGAGTGAGAGGATACAAATCTTTTCCTACATGAACATGTGTCGTTTTGTCTATACAAAGTAAGAGTAGGATAGAGAAGTTTATTTAAAGCACACTGAGACGTATATTTAATTATCAGATTACTGGACTATCATTACACAGCGGAGGCGCTGAGGGAGAAAACACAGGACAACTCCAAGAAACAAAAAAAAAAATTCAGATTGGAGGAAGGTCAGAAAAGTATTGGATGTGGTTTTTAGTTAAATGTTCTGTGTTTAGATATCTTTTTTTCTGTAATTTGTTCTTTTAGAGAAATGTTGTGTTTTTTTTTTTGGTGTGTTTTCCGAGAATGTGTGAGAATGACTTGAAATACAAAAACAAAGCCACGAATGAATATACCAATAGTTTATCATTAAAGACAAAAGCTAATGATTAGCACAGTAATTGAAATACTTCCATTCAAGCAAACATTTAGAGCGCAGAACAAGCAATATGAGAGGTCAGCAAAGTGTAAGAAAGGAAATAGTGGGGGGAATAACCTGCTCTGTTGCTTCTAAGTAAGCATTCACACCAGAGCTGTTTGGTCTGTTTGAAACAAACTCTAGTGTGCTTTGTCACTGATAGTTCATTTAGTGTGGGGTGGTGTGAATTCTCAAACTGTCTCTGGTGAAGACCAAAGAACCGCTTTAAAACGGACCAGAGCTTGGTTCACTTGGTTCACTTGCAGGTGCACCAGAGTTTGGTTTGCTGTAGGTGAGAAAGCGATTGGAACCAAACGAGGGACGTGAACCAAACAGCAGTGCATTGTGGGTTTTGGCCGGATATTTTAGAATAAACGGTAAATGGCAAATGGGTTTGCCGAAAGTGGCTAACATTAGCATTGCTAACAACAGGCTTTTGTGCACTTGACAAAGAGCAGTGTGAAGGCAAACCAAACCTCATGAAAAATGCAACAATGTTGTAACTTCACCCGTGAATCACACCCATAGATCACACCGAGTCCACTGGACTTCATACACGAGAACGACCGAAGAAAAATAGAGAAGTCACAATCTGTGGTCGAGCTCATTAACAAGACCTTGTTGGGGTATTATTACATCTTACTGTAACTATTAGTTTTAAAAACTCATAAGAGAAGAAGCAGATGTCTTGGCTTTGACTTTAAAACGTTACTTGTGCAATATGTGCATTTTTGGGATTACATTAACATGTTGGCATTCTTTTTCCCGCTGACACTGAGTTGACTGTGTGTACTTGTATTATTAGTATCACCTCATACAAAGTTGATGAAGATGAGCACGTTTTAAATCTAGGATTGGAGTCATGAGCCTTTCTGGGGGGCAGCAGGAGGTGGGTTTGTTTTTTGGATGGTTCTCCCCTTGGATTCATTTTTGAGGCATTGCATTCTTGATACCACACATCCTCTTTATGTTTCATCAGTTAAGCAAAAACCAGGTTTACAAATCTGTCAAATAATCCACTTGTGATTATGTCATTTGAATGAGACAAAGATAGTAGGAACATGGTGACGTATTATGTGACCTGCCTGGTCTGTTTCTTACTAAGCTGAACTGTGTTCATATAAAAGAATGTGTTCTGTTTGAGGACCCAGCAGTGATTTGAGTATCATATTTTCTCAGCAGAGGGTTATACATGAAGTCATGCACACTTTCTGTACCAAGTCACATTTCCCTCTAGGCAGCAGAGGAAAACATTTTAAATTCCACATATTCATCCGTAAATATGATGAATCAAAAATAAGGCTGAATTTTGAATGTCAATTGGTCATTTTAATAACCTGCTTATCGAGTTGCATCTTCACATCCTTCGCTAAGCAGCAATATGCTGCAGAGGAGCATAGTAATGCGCTCGGTAAAAAAGCATAAATAACAAAATAAAAGCATTACTTCTGGTCCTTGAGTTCAGTGCCAACCTCTTTCAGAATGTTTTACCCTGATGGGTATTAGCCTGCGACCTTCTGCCGCATTGAAAAAAAAAAGAAAAGCTGCTTCCTCAAACTGCTCTCCCAAATGCAGTTACACAACATAAACATGAATATATATTAAGCTGGAGTACTTCTCTTTTTTTCTTTAACTCTTTTAATCCCTTTGTTTAATGTCCTGTTCATGTTTAATTATAGGGGCATAATGAATTGAAGTCGCAGTGTGCCCCTCCTCTGGAGTGATTGCAGTGGGGGCGGACGAGGAATCTTAACTTATTTTCACTTCGTTTTCACCTCCTCACATTTCTTCATTTCACATGGGCTGGAAGCGCCCGCAGCGTTCTCTTTCCCTTCTCCAGAGCAAAGTGAATGTGACTTTTCTAAGGGGGTCACAGGATGCCTGGAGGCCTGTGGGTGTTACTGGACTGTTGCCTGCTCTTAGCTTCACTGAGGGGCTTGTCATAGATTTCATCTCCACAGAAATGAGCCGGGGGCCCTGGCCAGGAGCACAAGCAGCCAACGTTATGAAGGGCCCATGCTGATTATTTCCCTCTGACATTGCATCCTGAGCTTTCCGCATTAATCCCAGACAAAGGCAGCCCTTCAGTGCTGTGCCAGAGCTCAAATTAGGAGCCAGATAATGGCCTTGTTGAGATCCTACTCTGCTCACCGAGGGGCACAGCTCCTGTTCAAATCCTCCTCTTCAATATTCCTTCCCTCCTGCTTGTTCTCTTCCTCATCAGACAACCTTTCCACCATGTTCGGACTGTGACAGAACTCAGGTGACACAATTTCACTCCATTCCCCTCAAACCTTACCCCCATACCCCTACCTACCTTTTTCACCCACCTTTAATTTGAAGGTGGCTCGGCCAGGCTTGGGCCTGTGCCTGGATGTGGATGGCCACGGGCTGTGAAACTGATAGCCAGTCAAGACTGGAGTGTCTGTCTCCAGCCTGATCTAGTCTGCAGGAGGGAACAAAGGGGGCCTTACAGGGCTCTGCAGGGTGGATTATTTCCAAGGAGCCAATGGCTGGGGCTGCTGGCTGGCTCGCTTGAAGAGGGCCTGCTGCGGGCCCCAGCGGTGGGTCACTGCACAGGCAGGGGCCGCACAGGCACACACACACACACACATCTCAACCGCCCCCCTCCGGCTCAATAGTCCTGCAGCCTTAAACCTCCAATCAGCACACACAGGCTTTTGAAGTTCAGCACAAAGTCAAGGGTGAGCTTCCTTGAAGAAGGTGGAGGGACGGAGGGCAGTGACGAAGGGCAGCTGAAGGTGGATGAGGGGGTGCGAAAAGGCTCAATGTCCCTCCAAGCATTAGCCTAAAGATGTGGAGAAACATACTTTGATGACTGATGAAAATGTGTTCAAATATGGGAAAAGAATAACTTAACTTCAAGTGTGTTTTCTAAGCAGAAAAAAATAACTTTTACAAAATGTAATTGAATTCTTTGGATGTAGCACAACTCTTATTATCAATAGAGTGCTGCTACAACCAAACAGTACCTAAGCTGTATGAGTTATATACACTGTTGAACCATATGTTAAACTATTACTCATCTATAGAGAGAAGATTCAAATAGTTTGTAGCTCATTGAAATGAGGGAAGAGGAAATCTGTCAGAGCTTTATTTACGATGACTTTCCCCATTCAACATTATTGGAACACTTTACTCTCTCATTCCCACTCATTGATTTTCATGTGTTATATTTTGTTCCTTTCAAACTATGTTGCTTTCGTGTTGTTCACTTTTGAGAAACAGATAGAGACCCCTAAGTACGTCTAAGGTTAGCTTTAAAGGTTCCGCGATGCTAAAATGTGCCTCATCGCACGATGTCCTGCAGTGTTAAACATGCTCACAGCTTTGAAAAATCCTTGACACATTTACGAGCTCGTAGTTATCATCCCGCCACCGAGGCCATTTATCACATCAAAGGAAGAGCTTTTGTTTGTTGACGTAAAAAAGCGACAATAGCAGCTGAATTGCCTCGGCATGTACAGCCACACATGCCTTTTTCTCGTATCTGCCTCGACCAGGCGCAATGCAAGGGGACAAAGGTAGGCGAGCGATTTAATAGTGAGCACAGTCTATTTTTTTCCATTTGAATTCATTTCACCTTCTTTCTTTGAGGCTGTAGATCAGAAAGAAGGAGTGAGGCAATAGAGTGAGAGGCATGGGGAGAGAGGGGGAAAAGCACAAGGAAAACTGATGCCCTTTCCTCCAGCTAAATTAACAGGAATCACGTGGAAAACAATCTGAGTCTCCAATGAAGGAGGGAGGAGGGGGGGGGGACCATTAAAATTAGCCCCAAGCTATGGACTGCACCCAATATCACTAAAGCTGCACTCACTACAGATGTGGAGGCTGGCTTACAGGCAAACTATGCTCTGTTCTATAGCTACAATTAAAATCAACCTCACTGCCAAAAAATAGGAGGGGGAAAAGAGGGGGTAGAAAGGCAGACATGGAACATCAAAGACAGATTGAAATGTGTAGTCAGTAATAAGAGTGGTCTCCAAGCCCCGAGGTTCTCCACGGTCCCCTTGTTAATGAGAAATTTTGACCTCTGGTTTGTAAGTTAAACTTGTAATCTCGGTTAATGAAGTAAATCAATCCCAACTCGGGAGTGTTCAGTGTCTCTCCCTTTGCCTTCTCCCCCGCCAACCTCCCCTCTGTCCTTCTCCCTTGTGCTTTTCTTCCTCTCATTCTCCTCCTCCTCCTCTTACGTTGCTCCCAGTATCCCGCCTGGGAGTAAAAAAAAAAAATGGCCAGGTCTTCAACCAGACAAACAGGAAACTCTCAGAGCACCAGGGTTCCGGAGCTGTAGGCAGGGGCGTCAGGACTCAGAGGACTACGACCAACCAGGCTGTTTGGTTAGGAAGGAGAAGGGCCAACTGAGTGCTAGTTGAAGGGACAGACAGCGTAAAGGCAACCACTTGCTCCTCCTCTCCTTTTTCCTTCCCATCTTTTCCCCTTCTCTGCCCAGTGCCTGCTGTATGTTGGGGATAGTAATTGGTTTCAAAGTGATGTGTCCTTGTTGGTCCAGTAGGAGTCATGGTAGTTAATGAGCTAGTATGAGTATTGAATACAGCTTCTTCCTGTTTTCACTGCCTTCACATCCCTCCCTCTACTGCTTTTCTTACTCCTCTCTACGTCCAAAAATATAATAGGAATTTACAGTAGAAAAGACAGCTTTTAATTTTCTTAAAACTTCAGAGCTTCTCTTTTGCTCTTCACCATGCGGAAACTTGTCTTAAATCCCATGGATACACTGACATTAACCTTAACTTAGCTGTTCTGTATGTTTATTTATTTCGCCGCACAGTAATACAGCTTGGGATCAGAAGTAGGGTGCAAAGACTTTAGCATTTCTTACATCAGGCGATAATGAACACTTCTCTACATACTACATATATATGATTAAAGAGGGCACTGAGAGGCTCATATTGGTTTCACAATGTCAAGAAGATTGTAATATTGGTTTGACTTTACCTCTCAAGGCACTTCTGTATTTCCTGCGAGGACACAAAGGAGGCAGAGTTGAGTCTCCAGAATGGTTGCAGGGGTTCCTTGGCCAGATGCCATATGTTCTAAGAGCTTTAACACAGTGCACTTTGCCAAGTTTACTTCCTCTGCACAATACAGAGTACATTGGTACCACTGGTGGTTAATGCACTATGGACCCTGGGTTAAAGCATTTAGAGTGTAACTATATCATTAGCCTGAAAGACAAATACATTCAAATGTATTTATCCATGTGTGTTTAGTTCTACGCTGAAATGCACAAACTTTCACACAAATTGAACAACATGTGACCTGAAATACAAGAAACTGACCCATTCACTACAGGACATAGCAATATTTATATGAAACATATTTAGAGTAGGCTTCAATTAAACAGCACCAATACACAAATGACACCAGCTGCTGTTTTTTTTATCATTTATGTAATGTAAGTATTTCACAGCACTCTTATGATGATGATGATGATGATGATGATGATGACCAATGAGGATCATATGAGATTACAGCCAGGTTGTTCAACAAAGTGATTAGAATTGGTTCTGAGCAAAACTCATGGCAAACCATCCAATCGTCATGAAGCAAAAACACATCACCTCCATGGCATTGCTCAGGGAACATTCAAGGATGACTGAAGTCTGTTTGTGCCATCCTCATGGAACCGTACTGGATGTACCAAATTTAGTGCTAACACATCCTTTATTTGTAGATATTTCACAGAATTAGTGAAAACCTTACTTGCAGGAAGGGCTTTATAAAAAAAGTTGAGAGAAAGTTGAGACTGAGAAGTCATGCAAATGTATCCTCTTGGGACCATGTCTTTCTTTCAGGTGTCAAAACATTTAACTAGAAATCTGCTCATGGTTGCACAAGAGGGAATGAAAGTGACATTTACTGTAAGTCTGCACCAAAGTAGTGTACTAAAAAACCATCCAACAGCCTTTGGCTTCGGTAGAGTTATGTAAGTATGATGTTGCTAAAAAGCACATTTTTCTTATAAAGATACTGGGCAGCTTAGAAACCGAGTTATTTACAATGTAAACATGTAGTTCTTCAGTTTGACAGAGCGATTCATATGTTTCATGTATCCAAAACATACATTTTTAAATTGTTTACCATTTGAATTAAAATATTCAGGGACATGAGACCCAAGACTTAGACGAATGGAGTTCATCATGTTTGAATTAAAGAGAATCTCAGAGTAGCCTGTTTGTTCCACCGACTCTGTTCTCGAAACCTTCAGTCTGCTGTGACTCAAAAACTGTTACACACACACACACACACACACACACACACACACACACACACACACACACACACACACACACACACACACACACACACACACACACGAGGCATACACATACATACAATGTTTGTATCCTGCTTGTACATGATCAATTCAATAATGTATAGAACGAGACAGCAGAAGAGATACTGTGCGTTTAATAACTTAAATACCTGTAGGTCTCCAATATATTAAATATCTGTAGGTCTTGAATAACTTGGATATCTGTAGGACTTGAATAACTTGGATATCTGTAGGACTTGGTAACTGTCAGCTTGACTCAGCATCACAGGATTTAAAGTCGTCATTCCTGGAAAGGGGCTTAAAGATCAGATATACAGACACAAACATACTCACATGGGTTATCTGAAATCCAGAACCTTGGTCATTCAGTTAAAATGTTCTACTACAACGCATGTAAAGACATAAAAGAGTAATCCACCATGCTCAGGGACCTTTTGGCTCGCTCTTATTATTTAATCACCCTGATCTTAGAGTGTTTCAAACTCTATTTGACTCATATGACAGCATGACCCTTATTCCTACTTAGAGGCCTGATTAAGGGTGCTATGTCACTCCACAACAGGCTGAGACTAAAAGGACTCTTAAAAAAACCAATAAAACAATTGTGGTAATAAATATGGCAATTATTTGAAATGTATTTAATGCTGCCTATTAAAAAAATAAATCTTAATTCCATATATGTACATAATTTTACACATTAGTGTTAACACTGTAATCTTGCTATTTAGATAAGAAACCTTCTTTCAATATTCATGGCAGAGAAGTGATCCGCCTCACTCCTGCCTTTAAAACTTTGCCCTGAAATAATGGTTAGATATACAGTTTTGACAACAAAGTTGAGCCCCAGGCACTTAAAAGATACCCATCTTAAAGAAATTAATTACCTCCCTTGTTAATCTTGATATAATTAAATTTCTGAAGAATGAAATTTGCTGCCTTTTTCCCCCCTCGCCGCCTCGCTGCTACGGAGGCGAGCTGTTAATGGCTGGCTCTCTAGCTAGCCTGCTGGCCAGGGACGTGGGGACAGCCTAACATCCTGGGCCCCACGCTGTGTTATACTGCGCTGTGCAAAACCCACTCGCCTCATCCTACGCATCCTCCACTCATAGGGAAAGGCTCAGAAAACGCCTCAATCACTGCTTTGCTTGAGTTTCCTTCATCCTGGAGGAGATGGACACTCTGGGCCCCCAAATTCCGAGCCTCAACATGTAATAATGTTGTTGAGTGACTGGAGAGTTTTAGCGCGAGGGTGCTGCTAATGAAGTTGTCAACATGGAGACCCTGAAACTTTCATGGTGGAGCCCTGGAGAGCCCGTAGTGTTCTTTCTGTTATGGCTCACTTAAGAAACTCCTGTGTCTTTGTGTGACTTACTGTCGTTTTTATTGGACCTCCTGCGTTGCTGTTACATCTAACCCTGATTGCTTTGTGCAGAGCTGCACTGTGGCATTGTAAGGGAGCACCTCGTTCTCTTGTCGCAATGTATTTAAGTTTGTTTTCCTTTGACTGTAAGTTTATGTCAGCTCCATTGTCAGCTGTCAAGGTCTGAGCCTGAGGAAAGAAAGGAGAAAGAGCTGGAAAGGATCTTTCATTAGGTGCTGGTAGGGGGGCAGGAGAATGCCAAGAAGGCAGAGGAGAGGTGTTAATATACACGGAGTAGGCAAAATACTACAGCTAGATGGCAGAAATGCCAACTTTCAGTTTGAGTCTCCAGAAACTGAATCAGGACTTTTCAGTGTGGAGGTGTTTATTATGCATCCTGTAAGCAGCAGCTCTCTGCCTGAAAGTCAATACTAAATAATGGAGCACCATCTTTACATTTACTGCAACATAGTTTATCACTAGCAGCTCGCAGTTTCCATTTGTCTTACAAAAACAGAATGTTTTGTTTAAGATAAACATGCTAGTGCAGCGGTTGCCTCTCTGCACTTACAACCTTGATTTCTTGTGTTATATATGTGGGAATGTCATCGGAGGTGAACCCTTGACATTTCAATAATACTGTGCAATATCGAAAGGTTGAAAATAGTGTGTTTAAGTGTTCCATTGCTATAAAAAAGAGAGCAGTGCAAAGGTCACCCATTTAACAATAGTTTATGAACTATTTCCAAATCTGTCAAAGGTAGAAAATGCTTAATGTGTTTATCAAGTAATCCACATCGACAGACTTATCTTGTTTTGATAAAACATGGACTCTTTTCTGGAAGATTTAGTTTAAATTGACTTGCTCACTAGTGAAAATAATGTTGACTGGTTTAGTAGCCGGTGATAAATCAATCAGTAAGCTGGTATTGCCAACCCTAAACACCACTGCTGTTAACTGCCCCCCTTAAGCTTTCTTTAAGCTTTTTACTTTAGGGCTCAGAAATGTCTTTTCCTCTTAGTTTCCCACTGGAAGAGGCCATGTTTTGGCTCCCAGTTACACTTTAGTTACCATTCATAACCTCATAACCAACCACTAACTACTCTCCTCGATAGAGATGGCTCCTTTTTTTATTGAATCGCTTGAATAATACAGTTTTTTTCCCTTTCCCTCAGCGTTTAGGCTTTTTCCTTTTTATTGTTTTTTTTTTGTGCTAGAATATTGTTGTGATGCATTGTCCCCTATTTTGTCTTTCAACAGAAAAACAGAACATCTAAAATTAGCTTCAGAAAATGGTGAAAGAGAACAAACAAGGCGATCCATTAGTGAGGATGGGTTATTGGCTGACTTGCCTCTTCTCATGGCGGCCCATTAAAAGTGGTAATGTCTGCCTGCAGCAGTGCCCGGGGAAGAAGAAGGAGGCCATGGAAGGCATATTTCACATGCATCAGACACTGGAATTAAATAGACCAATGTTCCCTAAAAAGACTGAAGTACATCTCTTTCTGATGTGCGTCCCGGGCAAAAATTCATTGATCTTAGAATGTCCCTTGGCAATTATAAAATATTAAATCCAAGTCGCACTTTTCGGCTCGGCTTAATTTTTTTTTCCTCGCTTTTCAGTGCTTTCCATTTGACCAATTTAGAAAAAAAAGTTAGAAATGGATGGCCATGAAAAAAACGAGACGCTGATAATAAAGACTGTGCCCACTTTTAGATATCTTTTGTTATGATTCTGTATTGTTTTTGTAGAACATCTCAGATCATTAAATGGGAAGAAGTCCCAGCTTTGCAGAGAGAGCCTGATTCATGTCTCTTTACAACATCCGAGCAGTATAAGTCAGGACCATAAATGACTGGAAAAGAAGCACACAAGGGAGTGAAATTTGCGTAATATCTTTAATCCTGAGCACAAGGTTTTCTGAGCCACTGATGTCTTTTTCCAGCACTCTGGGGATGACCGATATTTGTCAGCTGCTTTTCATTAGGTCCGTGGCCCTCCTGCCCGCCTCCCTGGCCCCTCCATGTCCCTAACAGAATACAGAGGGGTCTACAGTTAATTGCCCAAATCATTAAATTTAACATATATCTCAATAAATATAATCAGCCAGCTGTTTGACAAGGTACACAGTTCATTAAGTCCCCTTGCTTGTTTGTCGTTTCCCTAATTAAGATTTAGAATCGATCATTGAGTGTGTAATGTACAGTGTAGCTCGGCTTGCACTGGGAGTCTCTCTGCTCACACGAAAAAAGGAACGGCATCCGCTCACTAAAGCTTTACCATTTAGCACACTGACTGCAATGGGAATTAGACATCCTGTGCTAATTAGGGAGGCCAATTAACTGTGAAATTCAGGCGTTTTTGACAAATAATCTCAGCAGAATACAGACATCACCATGCGCATGAATGTTATCCATTCTGAATGGAGAGAGGATAAAGGCTATTTTCTACAGCGCTGCTGCTTTTTAGATGTTAGCGTATGCTGCTGGAAATCTAAATGGTATTTGGTTTGTGTTTGGCAGGCAGGCATTCTAACCTAAAGTCTCCCGTGTGTCCTGAGTGCTACACTCTTCATGAACATGTCCACCAAAATAAATATGCCTGACTGAATTTTGCATAACAAAACAATAGGTTGGTCTATTGATCAATGCACTAAATTATAACAGGGATCACATAGGAATCAGTCTCTGCAAAACATCAGGATAGTTTTAAAGAAAATACATTTATATATTTGTAATAAACACAGATCACTGCTAATCTGGACTGGAGTGTCCCCAGGCTTCGGCTCTGGTCTGGCATCTAAGCTGCAGAACAACATTGTTGCAGTTGGCCATATTGGGTATGGCAGATTCCGACACCATGACCTGTATTCACTTTCACCGAAACAAAGAATCAGCATCACTAGAGAACCCTCAATGTTTCTGTGTCTCTCATTCCCCGTTTGATTCATGATCACATGTATTTTTTAGATTGCATAAATTATGTATTTGTTGGACTAATGAACGCCCTCCTCTGAGAGAACTTTGGGGAGAGTTGTGAATAACTGGATATGGCCTCTTTCACCCACATCACTGTTCTGATTACATGTTGTGGCAGTTGTGAGTAATAGTAATGTGGTTTGGCTGGAAAAGACCTGCCTGGCCTTTTGGAGAGATCCTTATATACACATAGAAAAAGGTCCAGAGAGCCACAAAATGTAAACATACCTCCTGGGCTGGCCTGTGTCACTACACACACCACTGCTTTGTAGTTGGTGTGTATGTATTTAGGTGTGTGCAGTATTGAGTGTGTGTGGTCTGACTCGTTGACAACCATGAAACAGGCCCCTGCTGTCTTTATTACCTGTCCAACCTATCTGCACTGCTTTGTTCTTGCAATAGGATGAAACACATTTGCCCGTGCTTTGCGTTGGCGCTTTCTGTTGGAGTCTAATAGAAAGCGCCATTACACTACGGAAGGCAATGGCTGTGGGTGTAAGCTGAAGCTGTTTGGATACCAGGCAGCGCCGGAGGTGTGTTTGCTGGGCGCCAGTGGGCAACTCCTGCAGCTGCCCGCCTCAGGTGCAGCAAGAATTGAGTACTTCCTTTTACAAGATGTGTAATTATTATGGTAGACAAGGGTGTGGGTTTAAACCGAGTCAATATGTAGATAAGCGTTATATACACACATGTACACACACAGCTGCCTGGAAGATGATGCTGTTGTGCGTGGCATAATAAAGCAGGTTGCCAAAAATGCTGCGCAGGTAGGAAGGAAGCCTTCTGGGCCTGTGGAAGGGGAACGAGGCCTCCAGGAAAGTGCCAGAAAATCTGTAATAAAAACATCCCCAACAGAGGCCAAATTTCCTGATGCTGACTGCCATTATTTCCTCCACCACTAATTGACCGGATATTTTATGATTGTCATTTTGACGGTGTAGTGCAAAATGTTCATGGCTGTCGCAATTCAATGCAACTTCTGTGGAATTAGTGGTTTTCTGTTTGTATCTCACATTCGTCTGTAGAACAAGACCTGATGAAGTGAAAGAAATACGTAGAGTTGTTGTTATTACCAAAATAGAGTGGTCAAAATTACATTGTAGCTGGATGATTTCAATTAACGTAAGGCCCGAAGACATACAAAACATTTTTCTAACTTTTAAAGTACACCGTGTTTGCCAGTGTAAATGTTTTCCTTACATTCTTTAAGGAATACATAATAATACTGACGTTTACTGATGTGCCCAAATAAGTTAAGGAAACATCTTTTTCTGAGTAGCTATGAAACGCTGTGAGCCATCCACCCCGGCAGCTTTGTGGATGAAAATAAAATGTCACTTGAGGTCACAATTTTTCACAGAAGAATAAAAAAAAAAGGAAAAGGCTCCAGTAAAGTTTCAGTTTCTTTCTGGGCCATCTATATAAAACATGAAGCTTGACTCTTTCCCCTGTAGAGCCTGGATTTTAATCAGACCTGCTCTTCAGACAGCCGTTCTCCTGCCTCTCATACTTAGCAGGCGTCACATCAGGTGCATAGGGACCAGTGACAGCGGCACTGGAACGGAGCCTGTGATGGCTAAATGATGTCAAAAATGGCCCCATTTATGTCAATTTGAGATCAAGGACCGATTCATAGTGTGAACCCTTTCCCGTAAATGTGCTTTCTAATCTCCTCCATCTTGCATATCTTCTGTGGCCCCTCGGTGCGTTCCCTTTCTTGCAAGTGAAATCTCTCGCTGCTCATGTGAGGATTTGTGTGAAGGCTGACAGTTCAGCACACAGCACATGTCTGCAGAGCGACGGGATCCGTTGTGCCGCCTTTTGGTCTCTTATCTCATTCTCAAGTCTGTCACCGCTTGTGTTATTCACTGCAATGCTATATTGCTAGCCTATTCTTCTTCCTAATTAGGCCATTTGCAGGATGCGTTCCCCTTAGTGTGGTCATTTACGTTGGATGCCACTCGGAACTGATCGTCTTTTGTTAACTGGTTGTTCCTATTTTGGAACGTTTTCGCAGAGACATCAAAGGGCGGACCACAAAGCCTCATTTGGCATCTTCTCCCAGCTATCCATCGGCTGCAAAAACACCCCGGTGCCTTGATTATTAACTCAGTCACCACCCTCTCATTCAACTTGAATTAAAAATTAAAATCCAGCAGAAATGACAGTGCCACACCATTGAAAGTAAAGTGTGCAAAACCAACAAGGGCTCATTAGCGAGTAGTTCTGAAGACAAGCATTCTGACTTGAGACTCATTACACTTCTCCTATTTTAACTCTAATTGGGTTCATTTTATATATGAAATGCCTTAAATATTTAATGGTGAAAAGTTCTACTTCTGATACTTTATGTAGGCAAAGATACTTGGCCCCGATAATTGTCCAGGTTATCAGGGAAGCTGTTAGCCGTTTCTCAAATACGTTGCTCCATTCATAGAAAACATCAGTGAGGGAAGACATTGAGCACTGGGTTTGATGGATTCAGGATTTGTTTATGATCTTCAAACAAAAGGACCTGAATTACAAACCACCAAAACAACAATATCTTAGAGTGGTATTTGCTGTCGTGCTATTCTGATTCTGTACACAATAAACTTTCCATTCATTCAACAGTAAATAACAACCGGTATATGAAAAAGTGTTGTTACACCACATTCCTATATGGTACTGCCAACATAAGACCCAGCTAATAAAGCCTTTGTACTATTAACAAGTTGCACAGCTAGCCAGGCTTGGAGCATGTTAATTAAACAGATTAAAAACAATGTTATGGCTTCTTCATCTGGTTGCCTTCACACAATCTTTTGTTTCTCTGGGGTTGAAAAGAAAAAGGAGAGAGAGAGAGAAAGGGGGGAAGCCAGGATTTTGTTTCCAGGCAGGAAAGTTTGAAGTTCTTTGTTTGGGAGCGAGGTTTCCGGGAGCAGCAACACTGTTTAGCTCGGTGACCCTGTGACTGTCTTCTGAGGAATTGTATGTGCAGCCCTGCAGAAAAGTGCTCCAGGGTCAGCTTTCATCTTAGCAGTAACCTGTGGACTTTGAAACTCAGGGCGATGGAATTGCAGCTTTGTCAGTACACTACTAATTAGAAAATTCCTGACCTCGAGCAAGATGTTTTAATTATGTGTTGTGTCAACGAGTTTGCAGATTTAATCCACCGTTGATACACACTCAAGTGTGCAAACTGTGTCGCACATTGTAGTAGATCATGTGGAATGGTGAAGGGGGGGGTTGCTTCATCTTTCTCTGCCCCATATAACCTTACGCATTCCCTGCACCATGTTTGTTAAAAGCCATCACATGCTTAAGTAGCCAAATTAGACGTGGAGTTAATGTGTTAGCTCGTGAAAAAGCTGGTCTGATTTGCCTTAGTTTGTGGGAGGCTGAACAATGTGACAGTATTGTGCTGGGTGTGAGCTCTCTGTTGCAGTGAGTCAGTGTGAGGGAAGGCAGGAAGGGGTTAAACAGAAATTGAGCGGGGATGCTGGGGGCAGCAGTGCTGCAGAACATAGCAGTGTTCGTGCGAAGGCAAGTCATTTCCCGAAACACTGCAGACACATGGCCTGCGGCGCTCTAAAACCTTTGGAGACCAAAATGGCTTGCAGGAGTTAGAAGTAATAAGGTGTTTTTTTGCCTTCTTTCTCCTTGACTGAAATTCTGCACGGTTGCTATGCATTGCCATGGAGCTGTGTTGCTGTTTTTATGGTTTATGTGGGTATTAAGATGCTCTGCAACTGGCCATTTTTGAGATTTGTTGTTCTTTAGCTGTGAAGCAAATGGAAGTTGTTTGTTTTGAAAGTAATTCGCTCATTTTTTTTTTTTTGCCATGATCAGAATGCTAGACCTCTTATTCATCCCTTTGTGATTTTCATGTTTTTCTTTCAGCTGTACAGCAAATGATACATTAAACAATGTATTATTATACATTAAATACAGCAAGTGTGCTCTTTTTTTTATTTTAGAAAGCACTCTCACAAAGGCATTCTTTGGTTTAGGCCTTTGGCAGAAAAAGTACCAAAGCACCAAAAGGCCATCTGTGTAGGCACATGAACATAAAGCTTTGGTATCAGCCCGTCCTGACCTCTCTGATTATCACTGGGCTGAACAACAACCCTTTTCATCCTCTCTCCTGGTTTTGTTAATCTTGGCTGCCTTGTCTGCTTCAAAGGGAGGCTCCAGCATATAATCTGGCTATGTACATCTGTGAATTATTATTCTAATTCTTTATACGTTTATTAGAGCTGAATAAACTCCACATCAAATACATCACTCGGGCAATGTCAGAAAGCCCGGGGCAAATCAGCCGACATCTGTTAACTCTTTCAAAATGGCCTCATCCAGCATGTCTGTGGGCGTAGAGGAGCGAGAAAGCGGAGAGGCGAGAGAGGGAGAGAGAGCGTCTCTGTTGCTGATTAATGGCGGCCGTAGGAGAGGCGTTTGAGGCCGAATGTTGAGATGAAGCGGGGTTGCACTCCCACGGCTGGGCTCCACACTGTAAACACTGTGAAGGGACAAGGCAGCGTTCCCCGACTGAAATGCAGCGTGCAGGAGAACATGTGGGAAAGCTTTGCTCCCTGGCACATAGTCAGTCAACCAGGCAGCCAGTCAGTCAGTCAGTCAGTCAGTCAGTCCTTCAGTTAGTTAATGAGTCAGCCAGTCAGTGAGTCAGTCAGGCCCTCAGCCAGCTCTTCAGTTAGTCCGTCAGTCAGCAAATCAACAAGCTCCTCAGTCAACCCACATGTTAGCCAGCCCATCAGGAGCACCTGAGTACCTGTGAGCCAACCAGCCAACTGCACACACATACAGTACAAATGGATCTCCTCAATAATGGCTACCTGCCTGAGAAAAAGGCCAGCATTGTGCAAAAACAAACAAAAAAATCATCAGTATCTGACTAGTGGCTGCGGTTAATTTCCATCCTGGCTTCAACTTGTAAAAAAAAAAAAAAAAAGAATCACCACCTGGTTCAGCTTTTGCTTCACTCCTTTGTTTAACTTGTCAACAGTCTGTCTCTGTTGTGCTATATATGTCCTCCTTGCCTGCAGCACAGACATCAGAGTTTAAACGGATTTTTCAGCATCAAAGTAATAACAACAAAAGAGTAATGTTGCATCATGAACAGCTTATCTGTTTCCCAACCAACACTGGGCTAGTCTTTATCCTTCAACATGAACGTTAAGCAATGTTTCCCTGCCAACTTTTAGTTAAGAAAGTGTATTACCTGGGAGTGCCGTACGGTACACACGGTGTACATGTGTGTATGTGTGTGTGTGTGTGTGTGTGTGTGTGTGTGTGTGTGTGTGTGTGTGTTCTCTTACCATGCAGCTCCTGTCTAAACGTTCAGCTGTGAGGAGCAGAATGCTGAGGCAGCAGGTTGGCCGGTGCAGGGCCGAGCAGCTCTGTGAGCCTGGCAAAGTGGGCCATTAACCCACCGCCCTAAGGTGTGACCTGGGCCAAATCCAATATTGGCTCCAGCATCAAGGCACAGGTGCCACTCAGGGTTCAAAGCCACAGATCAGCAAGAACCCCTCCACAGACCCCCCCCCCCCCCACTCCCCACTCTCCCCTTTCTTTTCTCCAACAATAAAGGACTGAATGTAAATTCCTTAAGACACTTACTAGCGCCGCTGCTGCCACTGCACAATTGGAGACAAGGAGGCAAAGCAGGAGTAGAGTAAAAGAGAGAGAAAGGTTGAAAACATAAATTATTAATCAAAAGTAAATTTAGTAAAATGGGAATTAACTTCAGTCCTCGAGAGCTTACTGTGAATGCTGCTGGTAATTGGAGGGCTGAGGACATAAAGTGTGACCTGCTGACTTTGTCCTTCTATCAAGAAATTCAGTTTCAGTTTCTCTGCACTGATGGATCACATAGACATTTTCAACAACGGGTAACATGATTATTCAAAGACTAGTACTAGTACTGTTTGTGATGATTAGGAGACTTTCTTCATGCATGGAATAATAAACCGAGTGTCGTCTTTAACAGTATATCATCTTTGAGTGAAATTAGTTCACAATAGTTATTAACCCTTTCATCCTGTTTGATTAATATTTGGGATCTACAGTTCCCAGAAATGTGGAGGAATTACACTTCCTTTAAAAATGACCTTAGTATTAAAGTGACACCTAAACACCTCTTAGTTATAGTCGACCAAAGTTAGCAGAAAAAGTCAGTAAGTCGCATGGAAACTGGAAAAAGGCCTGAATGGGTCCAGTTGAAAGGGTTGTTGCTCTAAGTGAATAAAGCATCTTCTTATGCAACATTACTGTAATGTCTCATGGCCATTCTTCTCTAGTTTCATGACTTAGCTAGTGATGTAAAAGCTAACTAGCTAAAATTAATTAATTTTTCCAACAGAGTCAGTATTATCACTTTGTTAGCAGTTAGCATCATATTTTAAGGGCTCTTTGTTACAGATCTGTAATCCTCTTTTATGTAACTCAGGTAAACAGTGTTGTTTCGTGCATTATTTTCCAGGCCTTGGACCTCAAACAGATTTGTACAGCCTTTGAAATAATTCATAAATAAACTGTAATGAATATGAAATTGCAGAGATAGTCGCCCTTTAGTTTAAGCTAACACCTACGAGTTTACTGGGAACATCTCATGTTCCCAGCAACCTGGGGGTTGGCAATAAAAAGAAACTGCTGAATAATGCTAGCCCTGTCCTTCTTATTTAGCATTTGTTGTGTCTCTACAAATTGACCATCGCTCTGACAAATTGACCAGTCAGTGCGATGCGGTCCACACACCAGATGCTCTTGGATGTCCCAATGTGCAGGCTAAAAACCCAATCTGTGGAACAGTCTACCTGTTAAGAACTGCTCAGTCCATCGAAAACTTCAAATCTTTGCTTTAAAACTCACCTCTTTGCTCTGGCTTTTAATACAATTTGAGCTTGACATTTTCAATTTTTTATTCATGCTCCTATTTATTGTGTTTCATTCCATATGTTATTTTATTTGTTTTTTTTACATTGTGTTTTTGTACAGCACTTTGGTCAATCTAGGTTGTTTTAAATGTGCTATAGAAACAAAGATTGATTGATTGATCAAAGTTGCTCATATCATGGTTACATGGTTGGATCACATCTTACTCAAAGTTCACATACAGAAGGATTTATTAAAATACTTCTTTCACCTGATTTTGTTGTGCTTTTGTGGTTGTCCTTAACTCGTTTATTGTGTTGTTTTCCAGTATTACACTTTATTTTACTAATTGGCAGCTACACAATTACACAACTGGGAGTGCCGTACGGTACTCAGGCTCTCTCTTTTTTCTCTTACATGCATCAATACGAGTGTATGGACACTATGGATGGGTAAAATAGTGTGAAACAAAGTGTCACGTTGTCATGTATGTTGTAACTGAATGTATCTTAAGACCAGAGCCAGCTAAGAGAACCCTCTCCTCTCATCCCTTCTCCTCAGGTTCCCTCTACTGAACGCTCTCTCTCTCTGTTTTTCTCTCTGTCCCCCGCTCCAAACAAGTCAAATGTCTGAAGAGATGTATCGAAGTATCCCTGTGCGCTCTGTACGATGGATATGTCATATGACATAATGCCTCGGAGCGCCCATCACAGATAAAATGACAGATGCTGTTTTTTGCCTCATGGATCTTTCTGGGCCAGGCTGATTTTGAGACTTTCTGTTTTGCTCTTTCTCTCTCTCTTTCTCTCTCTCTATCTATCTCTGTGCCTGTGTGCTCCTTCCTTTTCTCTTCCTCTCACTTTTTCTTTCATCCACTGTGACCTTACAAAGTCTGCCATTTTGTCTTTCATTGAATTAGCGACACGATTACTGTGTAATTGCTGGCGACAGGGAAAGCCTGTTTGTTGATGTCTCGCTTTCCTTTTTAACTGACACTCAGCCATCTGCTTTGTTTAGTGTCGATGTTTACCCCTCCCATCCCTGTTTCCCTGCTCCGCAACATGATTTCCTGCGTGTACTGGCGAGCGGTATCCGTCTCCATAGATACTAACAACAACAACAACATACCGGTGTTTTGGTTGCTGGCATGATGAGGGCACGTAAAGACAGAAGAGGAGAAGCAGAGGCTGAGTTTGGTGAATTCCTGGATGGGCACTGACCTTTCTGACTCTATTTGGATCACTTAAGGCCGGCCCTGTCCCTGAAGGGAATAAGGCATTCTGCTGAGGCTCACTCCATGGGCAGCTGTCCTCCCTGTCGTCCTCCTCACCACCATCAACCACCGCGGCCACAGCACCACCCCAGCACCGACTGCCTGTGGCTACCACTGGCCGTCCGTCCAGGTGGATGGATGGCTCTGATTGGTAAAATCTGTGTCTCTGTCGCTGAGCTGACTTGTGAGTGGCAGTAATTGGCATGGCAGTAGGCAGGCCCGTGTTTCACATGTGGTCAGCCATGATTGACCTGATTAGGCTGGGGTCGCTCCCCAAAGTGAGCGCTCTGGTTTTCCCCCCTGAGGTGGTGGGAAGCTTTCTGTACACACTTTAAGCTCATCTCCCAGCTCTCCCAGCATGTTGTTACTCACCAGAGACCACACCAGACTGGGATAGTAATTCAAGCTGGGGGATCTAACATCAGTCCAAACTTTAATCAAACAGTATTTTCATTTGATGTATCTGTCCCCTTTAACCACGTTTTCTGTTGGTCAATCAAACAATTCGACTTATATTTATTTTTGTCTCTTTGTTTTCATTTATAAAAATAAAAAAAATTAGAAGCACAACGTTGTCTTAAGACAATGTTAACACATTCAACAGAAAAAGCAGATACACTTTATCATTTGCTCTTTAATAATTAAAGTTTATTGCTAATGCTAGGTTCATGGGGCGGCTGTGGCTCAATTGGTAGAGTCGGTTGTCTCTCAAGCCAGATGGTCGGGGGTTCGAACCCCAGCTCCTGCAGAAACATGCCCAATGTGTCCTTGGGCAAGACACTTAACCCTGAATTGCTGCTGCTGCTTCGTCAGCGGTGTATGAAAATGGGATTAGTCCCTTCTGATGGTCACTTTACACAGCAGCCACAGCTATCAGTGTGTGAATGGGTTTGAATGTGTAGGTGTGACATGCAGTGTACTCATCTGCCTCAGAACTTTGAAAATCTGAAACCTCCAATATGATTTGAAATCGCCAACTGAATACCATTTCTTCACCTAGTAGTGAATGCTTTAAATATATTTGTATTTAACAAAGCATTATTACCATGGAGTGTTTGTTTTGGACCTAGTATGTTCTCTCAGCTCTGACAGTGTTGTATTTATCATCGTGTAGCTCTTAGTAACAAACAGGTATTTCCACCTGAAAAAGATCCCCCCCCCCCCCCCCGTGTCATACAAATAATGTTCACAATCCTTGTGGATTTACAAGATACTGTGACTAACAAAATAAATACACTTGCGGTTGTCAAACATTTTTTAATTTCCTTTTATTACAAATAACACATTATTCAAACACTGACCTCAAACACATTATTCTGCTTTCTATCTGAAATTTGACTCAGAAAGTAAACAAATAAAAATATGAATGACTTGTACGGACTGATTTTTCTTAAATAATCATTTTTGTAAAACAATATGAGAGAAAATAGTAATTTTCTATGTGGACTCTGTCCCGACACAGTGCGTTCCAAACAGAGAGAGTAGATGTGGTGGAGGGTAAGTTGGAGGGAACGTTGGCCCGGCTACCTTCAGTCTTTACAGCTACCAGGGGTCAGAGAGTGTACTGAGAGAAACCTGAGACAAAGCCCAGCCGTACAGTGTGCACAAAGACAAGCAATATATGGAGGCGGGTGCTGGAGGGACTTTGGTTTGCTTCTTGTAAATTCAGAACCCATCACATGTTTGCAATTAAGGCCTGTCTGTACCGTGTGTTTACAGAGCGGTGCAATCAATGTAATTGTGAGAGGGTGTTCCTGACTGAAACGTCTGTCTTATTTCTCTCTGCCTGGGTTCAAGTGGGCACTTTTCTGGATTTGTTCCCCCAGTGTTTCTCATTCCCAAATGTAAATGCATCTCTTGATTTGTATCGGCCTCTGTATACACTCCCTGTTTTATCGTTCTCATTTTTCCTGGATCAAATACAAACAACGAGAGCTGCATTTCAGAGCCGGACGTCAGCTCAGATCTGTGTCAGCAGTGTTGTTCGTTTAGAGAGGAAAAAATCTGCTCATATTCATATTCAAAGAGCCGTACAACTCACTTAAATAAAAGGATGGTTTCCTCAGAGCATGGAGCTGATATTTCCCTCCACATGTTCAGTTTTAGAGAACAGTCTGCAGCTGAAGATCTGGATGTTATTAGTGCATCTCTCTCATCTCATTGGTATTATGCAAGTGGGATTCATTTTCTTAATTGGAGGTGTGCAAATATGTTGAGGCTGTAACATTCCCTACTATTGACAGTGTCAATGTGTTGGTCATTCAGCAGCCATGACTTCATTTATAGGTCATGGGAAACAGTAACGAATATTTTTATACTGATGAACGCACATCTGTAAAAGTGAAAATAAAATAAATAAAACACAAACACAGTTATAGAAGTGTGATTGTACTAATCATCATCTTTACTTTAATTTTCTGCTAACCTAAAACTTCATCCTCATAAAAGGCCGAGCACGTAAAAGCACCTACGTCATGATGATGGCAATGTTGTCGCTCACTGTGCAAGAATATCAAAAACCTCTGCAGGGTCAAAGTTCAAAGATAATATATTTCATGTCTTGCTAACAACTCTTAAAGGGTGTACTTAGTGCTTCCATCTACAGTATCATGCTAATTATGAAAATATATGATGTTTACTATATTTTTTGTTCATAGCATGCTAACGTGATGATGCTAATTATCAGAGTACAACTGGGGCTGCCTGTAGTGTGATTAGTTTGGCAGGGATGTTTTTACATATCACAGCATGGAGAAAAAAACATTGACCTGCTGCTGGAGCCATATGAACGCTAATTTGTTATAGTCATTTTGGAAAAAAATGTCCCACAAACCCCCTCCATTTAACCCAACCCCACAAATGTCACTGTCACGGTGGAGCTGGAGGAAAGTCATTAGGGTTCATCCTCTGGTTGGACTTGAATGACAGAGTTTTATGACGGCATATCACATTTATATTCTGGCTGACATCACCATCCCTAAAGCAATGTCAATGTAGTTTGGCTTAATGCTGCCAGTGTGCATCAATTTAAATGTTGTGAGATTTGTGTTGATTACACTAGATTACATGCAGCATGTGGAAACTGTCCACATTTGTGTTAAAATCCAAAAGATTTTTTGTGAATATTATTGAGCACAGACAAGTCATCATTTCTTTTGTGTCTTCTCAATCACCCTTTACCTTTAACTTTTGTGACACACTTTCACTTTTTGTCACTTGTTAGCTCAGCAAATAAAATAATCAATGATTCTGGGGTTTTTTTCCAATCACAGCGTTGTTATCTCTATTAGACACAAACGGAAAATGGGTTTAATCTGTTTCGGTCAGAAGTCCATCCTCTCAATCTTCTGACTCCTGTTTTTGTCTGCAGGTTTCAGGCAGCACGGCGGGCTCCCCGGCCAGCTCCTCCACCCCGTCCAACTCGTCGCGCCAGTACACACGGCAACGCATCACCCGCGTCAACCTCAGGGACTTGATTTTCTACATGGAGCAGGAGAGAGCGACCGCCCACTCCCTCCTCCTTTACCGTGCCCTGCTCAAGTAGCCTCTGCTCCGCCTCAGCGCCCACCTCAGCCTCCTCCTCCTCCTCCGTCTACTTCCCCTTTGCCACGTGCCTTCAGATCAGGTCTAATGTTTCAGCTCTGTGTCTCCATACATACTGTAGTGATGTTTGATGTAGCTTTCATAAGAAGAGCAGGAAGAGTTAGGAAAAAAAGTACAAAAATAAAACTGTTGTTCCGTGTCTTATTACTTTAGAGTCACGGTGTGTAGTTAGATCATTTGGTTTAAAGGTTGTATCAGATTCTTTGTCTTGAAAGTGAATTTGATAAAGTAACTAAGTGGGATTTGTTTCACAGAACTCGATGCAGAACTTGTTCCATGTACGTACGGTAGTTATTTATTTAACGACATTGGCAGTAGCTTCAATGAACCACCTCAAAGACAACAGGATTATTTTTGAGAAGATCGTCATTTTCACGCCTCAGTACAGCCTACGATATATCTCCACGACCTATTTGTTGAACCAAGAGAGATTTCACTGATTTTAAAACATTAAGATTCCAAATAACAGCATCATGCTCCTTATGTGTAAATAGTTCTTTTTGAATTATTTTACAGCATGTATATTTTTGATCACATGTAAGCTTTGTAAGAAAAAGGAATAACCCATGTGTCAATACTATGAAACCTGATGTTTTGTAAAATCATGAGTCAAAATAGGACGATCATTCTGCTCACCTGTAGAGTATTTGTAACGAGACAGAAGCCCAATGACCCTCCTGCAAGTTGTCTTTAAACCAGGACCTTGAGTAAGTCAGTATTATATTTTTTACCCACAAATAATGTGAACATTGTTTGTATGTAGTTGTGTGTAAGTGGTGTAGTATCATGCTCACTCTTTGTCAAACTCACCTGGTTCAAAAGGTAAGTTTGGATTCATGTAGAGTTGTGTTCAGGTGACTGAGGAGAGTGAAACTTCTGATCTGAACAGACAGTCCTTTATCTTTCACTCTCACTGTTCAATCTGCACATTAATCATTAAAAAAAAAAAAAAAAACATTTCAAGTGTTCACACAGCTGTTTCAGCCCTGACCTACTCTGAGTAAGACTGAGTGACAATAGTTGTCCTTTAATCGGTTCAGTGCCCTGGACTCAAACGTATTTGTATTTTGATCCTAAATTAATATCACAGCTGTGAAGAAGTGTTAAATTATTTTGAAAAAAACGAAAGTATTTGATTCCTGTCCCGCTTCGTTTCTCTCTATGTATAACTTATTGAGGAGAGGATTGTGACAAAATGCCTGCTTTTACATGTTGTATTACATTGTCACCTTTGTTTGTTTTTTTAAAATCCTTATTGTGTCATGTAATGTTGTCCAGTTTGATTTTTATATTGAACAAAATATCTTGGCCTCTATGCAGCTTTTTTCTTGTCTTATTTGAATTTGAAACAACTGTTGTGCATTTGAAATTTTTGACAGCACTTTTTTTAATCTCTCTATTAGCCGACGAGTGAAAGCTGTCACTGTATTATAAGAAATGACTCTTTGGATTAGTAAACAGTATTTGCCAATTTATCCTGAGACTTATTTTTAACGATTAATATATTCTCTTTCCCTTTTTTTTTTCTTGATTGGCTTTAATGCTTGGCACATTTTCATAAAGTTTATCTCCCAAAAAAGAAAAAAAACATGTTTTAAAAAGAAGCACAATCATCTCTATTGTGGTGATTCCAAGCAATTTTAATAGTGATTTTTATGGTTTCTGGTGATTTCACAGGAGGACATTTCTACTTCTACTACTACTACTACAGCTTTTTAGCCAAAATAATAGAACAATATAACTGATGTAAACAGATGGTGAGATCACATTTCAGTGTAAGAATGATTTGTAAATATTGTTTACAAAACTATGTGTTTATTAGAACCACGTTATTTTTGGTAAACTCTTGTACATATCCTGAGAATTTCCTGTTTGTGTGAAAAAAACGATACTTATGTATTTGTACCTATTTTGTAAAGGAATAAATAAGCTGTTTACTAAACTGAGCAGACACTACCTCTGTCCATTTCCTCTTGTTTTCCTTTAGCTGCACACACATTATAATGTCTGGGAGTGTGAGAGTCTAAATAGAAAAATGACTTCATAATTAAGCAATGACTTTCCCGACACTCGCTCCTGTCTCCTCTAAAGGAAAAATAAGCTGTTATATTTTTTACAAGACAGTTTTACCAAAGTCAACAACTAATTCAGCCTGCTTCATTTCCATTTCTTACATCGCACATGCTAAGTACAAACTGAGTCAAGCGCTGCTGCTCAACTATGAAAAGTCCCCCTAGGTTTCTGCTGCTAATTAAGCAGAAGCATTTTTGAAAAGACCCAACTGTTTAACGCGGTGCAAAATATTGGGGTTTGGGAGCATATTGTTTTTTCCAAGACCTCGGTCTACTCCTCAGTCTCTTTGGAAGGGTAGACTGCTGATCTGAATCCAGGCCCACGGACAACCTTTCCTCTCTTGCTAACATCCACCGTGAGCAGAAATACACCTGGGTACAGTAAGCTAGGAAGAGATATCAGGTCTCATCGGGTCATTTAAAGGCCACAGAGATCAAATCAGTGAATACAGCAGCCACATTCATACATCAGTGTTTGTTGCTGGCATCATCAGTGATAAAATAATGCCGACAGTGCAGCTATAATTGGGCTGCTGCATCAATGAGATGACTTTCTAAGATCAATGGAACAAATAAGAGCAATAAGACTCAGCAAATATACAGTACATCCTTTTATTATCGCAAATATGCAAGAAAAGTCAAACAGAGACACTGTAAATGAACACATGCCCTTTAATACCACAGTCTAATTGTTTTAAACACTTTAAATAATATACATTTGCACCTTATGATACCCTTTGAAATGTTTAATCCATATGTACACAATGTAACTCTTTGAATTCTTTTCATTCTTTTGGTGAAGAGGACTAAGAGGTCTCTTTAAAAACACGAGGGTCCAGTAAAACCCTGAGTCCTTATAATTCAATATACAATAACTGTACAACTGGGGGAGTGAATGCCAAGTGAAGTGGCTGAAACCTTGACCAGTCCGTCATCGGAAACGGTAGCTTGTGAAGACACATCTATTGAGTTTCCAGTTCCTGTCTAACTCTGTTATCAACCTGTCAATTGTTCGGGGCGTTGCCAAGTTTGGTTATTGCAGACAGAGGGAGCCAATCCTGCAATGTGCAGGTCTGATTGGTCACTTGTGTTTTAAATCACAAAAGCATAACCCCTTAGCTCTACAAATCTGCTTAAAGCCAATTTCTGTGATTCCAAAATGCCACATCAGTGAGAAAAAATGCCTTCTTCGCTTCCTCCCTGAAGGAATGAACTCTCACAGATGTGTGGCTGCAGTACAACAGTGGGTTTTTTTTTTTACCCCTGTTTCTTCAAGAGCTAACCCAGATGAGTTTCCACACCTCACATGAACTGGATCAAAGATCTGGGGATCAGCCACAGAGTCTCCTGGCTGTACAGTGTGTTCTCAGTACACTCACATTTGACTCATCAGCTTGTTTGGTTGGTTGCGGTGTGGTCCAGGAGGGCATTTTTGAAAACCAGGGCAATGGGGGATGACACAGCAGCAGGGGGTGCAACCCGACTTTCTACTGGCACCGCTGAGCTGGGAGTCCTTGAGGAGGCAGGGGAGGGTGGGGAGGGGGCTGTGAAAAGCCCAACATGCCTCGGCACATGAAAGGCCTGGTTGACCATTCCCTTTGAGGCGACTGGATGCAAGGCGCATGCCACTGGCAGGTCAGAACAAAGATGGGCTTGATTGTGAAAGAGAGAGAGAGAGAGAGAGAGACCCCCCCTGGGTAGGAGGGCTCTGGACTGGGAGCGACACCAAGCTCATCTTTATCCACTCATTGGCCTTGTTTAATCAGCAGCCATCCGGAGAGAGCAGATATCAAGACAATATGGTCATAGGCAACTGCCAGCCATTTTTTTAATGAATAACTAGTTAATAAAAAATAACCCCTGTTAAACTCAACCGTTAGAGCCTGGATTGATCGTTTTTATCATGTCTTTTGTAATGGAAGAAACAGCATCTGTAAGTTACACACAAATATAAAGCATGAAAACTTGGCCTTTCTTGTTTTTGTCTTTGATCCAGAAATGTTGAGAATAAGACCAAAAGAACGAGAGCAGGATGGAGTAAATGCCACCCACTCGCCTCTTTGTGAACAACGCTCTGATGCTGGGAGTAGTTCACACTGGCTTCTGCCATACATACATGTGAAGAAGCATTGAAATCAGCTTGGCTTAGAAGTGACAATATAGAAACAAACAGAGAGTGTCTTAAACTTTGAAGGTACTGTGAGCTTTTCTCAACAAAACTGTCAAGACTGGAGGCCTGGGGGAACAAACACTGGGGCCCTTCAAATGTCTATTGTGTCCTCTTTAGCTTTGTGCTATAAAAAGAGATTATGCCTTTTTGGTTGTACAATCAACAAAAATAAGCACCTCATCTCCTTTGGCACCTAAATTATTTGTTCTAATTTACGTTTTAAATGTGTTTAATGTTAATGTGAAGATTAACAGTTTGGTTGGGCAAAGGGCACTGGGTTCAAACAGGAGTTTGAACAGGGCAGGAAATGTTTAAGTGCAAAGAAACATTAAGCATTTAGAGTACATCTCTGGCTGATCACAAGACATACTGGTAAACATCAAATCTCCACATTGGTCCTCAAGTCTTAACATTCGTACTCAACGAAACTGCAATATACTTTGGGAGCTGTGCAACTTCAACCTGAATTTCAATTTGACAAACTTTCTCAAACCTCCTCTACAAAGGCTCATACTCGTAAGAGAGAATCCAATCAGACAACCAAGATTTTGGAGCTGAAAAGCAGAAATTTCAGAGCACTGTTTTTAATGTGTGCTTCACATTTGACTAAAGACAATGTCAAAACATCCAGGTTCTCTTCCATTGCCGTTTAAACAATTGGGACTTTTTCCGGCTCTGAAAGCATTGCCAGCCAGATCGCTTTAGCCACATAGCCTGAAGACATCTGAGTTTCTGCAGCTACTGCCAAGAAAATGCTCCCTCACAGGCTCGCGAAGCCTAATGAATATAACGTTCATACATCCTTCATATTGGAGACAGGAAAAAGAGACATTAAAAATAATCCTATTAATAATAATTGTTTACACCATGTCGTGATAAAAACAGCAAAAGGAGCATACTTTAGAAACAACAATGAAAATTGTAATAAACAATCAGTCTGACAAATTTGGCTGTTTTCGTCGTGGCCTGTCCTTCAATAGAAAGACAAGTAGAGTGAGGGGACATGGCCTTTTTCAGGAATTGAGGGTCTTTTGGGGGAGTCACAAAATGGAATGTCCTTTTTCATGTCATGCTCTGTCTGCCAAAGTTCCCTTGTCCCAAAGCAGGCCGGACCCATCACCTCTCAGACAAAACATGGGATCCATACAGAAACATGAGTGGATGATACACTGCTAAAGGAAATGGTTTTGTTTCATTTCTATGTTTCATGAGGAGACTTGGACTGAAGGAATTTGCATTTGTGTTGCCCGCAAAGGGGTCAGGACATTTCTTTGATAGTAAAACAAGGAAAAAAGATCTTCCAGTCTTGATGCTAAAATGGTTCAAGTTAGCTGCAGTTCAGTCCATTTGTCGTTGTTGTTCCTTTCGTCAAGGTCCCAGATTCTTTGGGCATTATATAACATAATCAAAAACCTGTAACGCTGATGTTTCTTTTCCTTTATTTGGTTCTACATTCCCCTTAGAGTTCTGCAGAGCTGGCCAAGTCAAGCCTCTGCTAATACTTCGGTATCTTGGGGTGGTTGTGGTTCTTTTAGGACACTGAGGAAGGGGAGAAGGGCTGGGAAGGGTGTGGAAGATGAAGGATCATCAGGGTTTGTTTAGCAGTCCCTCTCCCAGAATGCTCTAGTCCAGGGGTTCCTGTTTTATCCTGATGGGAGTGTTGATGGACAGACTCCTCCGGTCCTCGCGACATAATACGTACTCGCTGAACTGGGAAGAGTCCACACCGCCTCCACAGGATGCTGCCACGCTGAAACCCTTCTGGAAGAGACGTTCCAGCACCTAAAAATAGAAGTAGGTGAGAGGGAAAGAGGACATTAATGACAGAATAGCCAAGTCAATAGCTAAAATGAACTGAGAAGTAGCCTATTACTCATATTGTCATCTAAAAAAAACAGCTCTGCTTATTAGTGCAGGAAACACTCTAATCGTATATGTTGTCTCTTCTTGAAAACTTAATCTCTTTGTGAACATGTGTATTGTCTATCTTGACAAAAAACTTGATTAGAGGATAGATAACACTCTTATATCTGTACCCAAATGAAGCTAACACCTGCTGCTAGCTAACTTAGCTAAGCAGCTTGGCTAACTCCTAGATTTCTTGTAGGTGTTGTCACAATTTAACGAAGGAGTTACAAAGTTGACTCAATTGAGTATGGAAACTGCTGCTTGTTCCTGACTTTGGAGCAATTAGCTAATGTTAGCACCTTTTTTTAAGTATTTGCGATAGCTTGCTGCTGGTGCTGGCTTTGTATTAACCAGATACGGTAGCGCTACTTATCTTTGTATTTGGAGTTTTAGAAATACTTTTCTGCTTGGGAATGTAGACTTTTCCAAATAAAATCCAACCACAGCATGTTCATTCTTCCATAATGATTACTTAAAGGCAAAGTTAAGTGACAGAATTGTAAAGGTGTTCGGTGCAGCTGCTCGTAAATTAGCAGCAAATATATACGTAAGACTGTGATATAGGTATCATTTTTTGATATCCATCCAGCCTCACATCAACCTCATATCTTCATCAGCACTGACATACACCTTGTGTCATTAACCTCCCTCTCCGCCAATCACACCCAGTGATGGACTAAAAACCAGGGGGCACTCCGACATCACACCACCTCTGCAATATTCATGCTGCTTTCTCTGGATTGGCTACTGAACCGAGGGCCATGAGCTCAAAGGGATGAGCAGAGCGAGTGTGTGTGAGTGAGGTGTGTTAAGGGGCTGAGTGAAGCTCAGCGTGGTGATTACTGGAGCTCCTAATTTGAGTAATGAGGCAGGGGTGAGAGGAGAAGTGAGGTCCGTGAGCTAAGGCGTAAGAGAGAGAGCTACGTGTGGGGAATGAGGATGGGGGAGTTATGGGGTGATCTGTGTGAGGACAAAGTGTCGGTGCTGCAGGAAAGAACGGGAGACGGGGATGCTTGTAAGCCCTCCAGTCTGGGCATTCATACCACACTGCAGTCCAAAATGCAGAAACACGTGAACTCCAAGATCACTTTTCTCTCGGTAATCCTTGTGGGATGTTGTTTTTTTTTTTTTTGGAGGGGGTATATCTAAATCCCAGTGCGAGGAGTGCTGTCTATTTACTTATTCCCCCGTCCTTTTTAATGGAGTGTGCAGTGCATGGAAATGAAAGGTCTTGCCGAGGGCCAACCCCCTCCCCCCCACCACCCCCCCTCCTGATACAGAGCCAAAGAAGTTTTCTACAAAATACATCAGTTTCTTCAGACTCTTAAACACACTTGCACTCCTGGGGAAGGATGACCTCTCTAATTACAGGAGCCGGAGCCCCATTGGAGGGCTGACGTGGGGCGTTTAGGCCTCCAGGTCAAAGTGCTGCAGCCTCCCCTTACTGAGGATTAGCACCAGCAGAGAAGAACAGATAAGGCACATGCAAACTCACAGAGAGTCATGATGCCACATGTGTAGGAATGCTAACTTAAAAATGCTAATTCCAACATGCATATTCACACACAAACTTGTTGAACAGACCAAAACAACCCTCCCCCCAAAAAACAACACTACCTGATTAAAACTAAAATGTTGGCTGACGTGCAACTTGTAAACAGAAAGGACCACTTGGAGAAGTTACCCCCCCCCCCTCCTCCTCTTCCTCCTCCTTTTTTGTCCTCTGGCCATACGCCAACGACAAACTCTGTAATTTGTGAGACAGAAGGGGCGGCAGACAGCTGATGGTGAGGATGGCTAATTAAGAGACCTGCCCAAGCATCAAACACTCCCAAATCCATGACAGACGACGGAGGAGCCTAACGATTATGGAAATGATATTACATAGCCGTCTTTGATCATTGCATCACATTGCATTTTTCCCCATCATCTCTTAACGCATGTGGGACTCTGTCATGTTCGGCAATGAATTTGGTCACAGAGGAGAATGGCCCGATCAATAAAGATAGTCTGAAAACACTTTTATCATTAATGCCTGGCAACAAAAAGACTTAAGGATATTATTACAGATAGTTGTAACTGATTCAAGAGTACTGTAATGACTATAAGAAGCCATAAAAAAGACTTCACATCCAGTTTGACACAGTGAATTAGAGCCACGGGGGAATAAACAATACATTGAATAATTAAGATAAACCAAGCAAAAGGTTCCAATGTCCATGGGACAATGTCCTGAAATCAGTCCCAGCTGACAGCAGAAAGTACTGCACCCCTCTTAAAAAGCTAACACATGTCCTGGTGGCTCAGTTCAGCTCTACATACTTGTGACTGCAGGCTTTCAGACTCGTGTTGTACTTATGCAGATTTCTCTGCTTACTTTCCTGCCTCACTTGAGCGAAACCAAAGCAAAATACACTAACAGCAGGGTTGCATGAGAGCAATCTGATGGATCCAAGTTTCTTTCCGACCGTGATGCTTTCCGTGAAAGAGAGAAAAAATTGCTAATTAGCATTATTTGTTTTTGAAATTGTAATGTCATTTTTGTTCAGCTTAGAGATTCAGTCCAGATTTGCCGTGATAAAATGTGAGGTGTGTTGCTTCCACTATAGAGCGCTTTTCTGTTTAAGTAGAAGAGTGTTGTATATGCAGTCCTTTTACCGCTTTTCATTTGCAGAACAGGAAATCACAACACGGCAGTATACCGTGGATTCAGAAACACTTTGCTAAAGTTTCACCCTGAACTTTCCCTCATCTTGTTCTTTGTGATCAAAACAGAAAGCTGAATTAAAGCATCTCTTCATCCTCTTTATCCCCAGTGATGATTCAGAATTTGAATAATAATAAACTTTCCTTTCTGTTACAGGGTCGATTGGCTGCACTGGGATCTGCCCCCAAAACAGACATATATACCATTGAACACAAACCCTTTTCACAGAGCTGTCACTCAAGCGAGGGTCAGAATGGGGAAAACTCACTCCTCCAAACTCCCAGCTCTGTATATTTCCAACACAGGCAGGAATCAGTGGTTGATTCTCATGGCTGGAAACCGGAGCACAATGTAATATTGATGGCCACCAGAGTGCAACACACACTTGCAGCTCCTCTCAGGAGGCGCTGGAAGACACTTGCACCTTGTGGCACAGGGTTTAGAGTTGATTGACACGTCTGATACACACACACACACACACACACACACACACACACACACACACACACACACACACACGCACAAACTATAGCATGCGATGGGCGCTGCACTCAGGGGGTCGCCTTTGTTTAACTATGCAAAGTCTTTCATACATGACATGGAGCGCTAACTGCAGTCTCTGCATCGCATCCTCCGCTTATCACAAGCATCTGGCACAGAACAGCCGAGAAGCTCCAACTATTTCTCATTCTCTCAGCCATCTGCCAGCTTTTTCAGGATTCACATTTCAAAAACATTTGGAAATTAGAAAACATTCTTAAAGCATTTGTGGCACAATTTCACGTGACCGTGTTTGTAAAGCCGACGAGACAGAGCTCGCCATTACAAATGACTGCTTCAGGGTCGCTAAACAGGGACACGGAGTGTAGTAACGTTCAGGTTAGCTCCAGAAGGAAAAGCAAGAAAGGATGAAACATGTTTCTCTACATGACTCATTCAGAATTATTTTATTCATCATTATTTCTGCTACTAGAATAATGTTCACCAGATGTGTAACAAAGCAAAGTATATATACCTAAGCACAGAACTTGCAAATTTAAGTTTTTTACACTTAAATGAGTAGTTCCATCTCATGCAAATATCTACACCAACTTCAGGGAGAAATGTATTTTTTAATACCACTACTCTGATTTCACAGGAGTAGTAACTGCTGGATTTTGTATTTTTAAGATTTAATAAAATCATCAGCTTTAAAAATATGATATCTTACTTAATGTGAATAAAACAATAAACACAAGAATATATTAGTAAAAAAGATTTGGTGACATTTGTAATGATCCTTTTTTAAAATATGGACGCTTGAAGTAAATCTTGTTAATGTTGTGCTCTGACTTAAGTGTGAGTTGAAATGTAGAACTTAAATACTTTGTATTTGTGTTCTAATGTGGATAGAGACCCTCTTTATTCTATTTCAACAGTGTTTATTAGAGACAACGTATACTGAACTAAACCTCCAGCATATACTGAATTGACCTTGCGGGATGTGAAAAGAGCCCTGGCATAACTTCTGTGTCTTTATGTATGTCTCATTGGACGACAATGAGACGAACTTCAGACCAGAAATTTGATTAATTACTTCAAGGTCACAAATGATATCACTTATTTTATCACTCCACTATCTCAGTCATCAATAAAATTGTGGGCAAAGTGTTCCATTTAATCCCCTGTCTAAATCATACGAAATAACAGAAAACAATATAAATATATGCTGTATGTAGTAATCCATTTTTAATTATATTGTAAGTTTTACTCAATAAACTTGGGGAAAAATGAACAGGTTATCTGCAAATTAAATCTAATCCAAGTCTATTTATTTTTGCTAAAACTGTGTTCAAATTTGGAAATCATCTGAATAATAATCTCTCTTTTTGTTCTATTTTACCTTAAGGGTTATCTTAATGCCTCGTGGTTAATGCCAGAGTCACTCTTTGAAAGATCAACTTGACACGAGATAACCATGCTGCCTCCAAAAGATTATATTTGTGAAACATTTTTCTGGCAGCAGCTGCTGAAGGTGTGAGCAGACAACATGGTCCAGTGTTTCTCTTCCCCACGCTGCAGGTTCAAGTGCAGCCTGTTGAGCCTCAGTGCCCTACACTGTGCACTCAGTCACACAGTCTCTAACCACAGCTGTGCTAATGTCTCATTCTGCCGCTGAAGAGCAGAGCGGAGGTGTTTGCTTGGCCTCGCCTGCTCTGATGTGCTTTCTCTCTCCACCGACTCAGGATTGATGGAGTGGCAGTGTGACATGTAAGAGAGTGTTGCGACGTGTTGCGTTCCCTGCCTGGGCGGCAGGGGGGACAGGGAGGCCCTCTTTTGCGACCGCCTCCGCTGTCACATTGATGAAGGACGGATTGGCTCCAGTCTGATCTGAGTGCTTCATCACAGTGATGTATGGACAGCCGGGCGAGCTCCAGTTCTGGGACTCGTGTTTGTGTGTACACCTCTGTGGCTCTTTAGCTAAATGTTTTCCTTCCTTTAAGTGCCTCTGCTGCTCTCTGTTTCTCTCCGCTGGATCTACATCATAGTGCAGGTGGTTTGCATTATTTCCTAAATTCCACTCATGACTTCATGGAGAATCACAAGCCAAGGTGGGGCTCTTCATTCTCACTCTCGCACATTCAAAGACACGAGATGAGGGTGTTAAGAAAAGGCTACATTCACAGCTTACATTTGAATATTCTATGTCTTTCCTTCAAGTTATTCTCCATGTAGACAGACACAAACAGAAATAATTTTCCTGTTTTTATACATAGGGCTACAACAGAGAATTAATTAAAGAATTGCTTAATAATTATACAAATAATCAGTTTATCATTTAGTTCGCAAAAAATACAAGGAAGTTACCAAAATAAAATCTCATCACATTTTCCAAGGGCCAAATGTGACATATTCAACCTGCTTCTTATGTCAAAACAACAATTACAATCCAGGACTTTTCATTTACACCGTGAAAAAGCAGTAACTCCTCACATTTAGGACGCTTGAAACCAGCAAATGTTTGACCTTTTACCTGGAAATATTCTCAAAACAGTTACTTCTTCATCCTGGGAGTGGTAGACTAATTATCTTGGGATCAATTATTCAATCGATCTTGCAGCTCTTCTAGTATTTCTCCAAGTAAAATAAGATGTTTTAATGGTTTCTTAAACATGTTTCCTTGTTAAATAAAGCCCTACGAAAGAGAGGCCCTGTAATCCTGTAAATATCACCAAGTAATTTAGATATTATACTCCAAAGTCTAACAAATTTCACCTACCTCAGGGATGTTACTTTATCTTTCAGTGAATAAAAACCGAATAATAAACTGGAAAAACTAGGCTGCTGTGTCTAGTGTACAGTAAAGTATTGAGAAATGTCATGTTATCTCATTGTGACCAACGTATCACAAGGTCGAGCAGTTTCCAGCCTGAGGGAAGACGGCAACAGTACCTTAGCTTCAATAAAATCATTTGAGACGAAAATGAATTCTCTACGCCCGTGACATCATAAATTGAAAACAGAGGATATTTAAAAGTTGTTGCATATCCATCTCTTTCTTGTCGGGACCTCAAAAACCGGTCATAAACACTCTGTTCCAGACTGCGCTGTATTCCGCAGGCCTGCTCGTCCTCTGTGGGCAGGGTGTGGCTGTGTGTGTGTGTGTTCCCCTGGGTTGGGGTCCAGGGCTGAAATCAGATCAGAGGCTCATTGTCTGGCGGGTAAGACAAGGATTACTTTCCTAACCTTCTCATGCCTTCACGCAACAATGAGAGGGAGGACAGAATGAGTAAGTTGTTTAGAAAAATCTCCCCTTACACTGAAAAACACCTCCATCTGCTCCTCGTGTCCTCTTCTACATCGACTCAATGAACCGGGCCCTTTGACTGTGCTTGCGGTGCGTTAACTTTTCTTTTTTTTTAACTGAATTTTGTGTATTTGTGTTTCTGTAAGGGGCTAACATGAGACAAAACAATGCAAGAGGCCATGCAGTGAGACAAAAGGGAGCATCGCTTACAGGAAACCTGGAAGATCCATGTCCTCTTCCTCTAAGCGGTTTGTCTGAGAAGAGGATTTCAGCTCAGCTCGCCTTCAAACACAGCAGCCCCAATAAAGAGCTAAATATTAAAAACTCGTTTCAGACCATGTAAGTCTGATGCACTCACACTCCATAACCAGTCTCTCTGGTAAACAGAGGGGGAAAATGTTGTGTTAGTTGATGCGGCCAATTAATTATATTGCAAGTCATTTAAAAATCTATAAAAGAAGTATAAACCGGTTTAGGCTGTTTGAGAAATTGTAAGTATGGTATTAAAAAATGCAATACGTGTATTTCAATTGCCTTGAGCGGTGTTATATTGGAGTCTTTTTTAAAAAAAGGAGCTGTGTCTTAAAAAGGAGTAAAGCGTAAATTATGCATATCATTTCCCCCCCCTCTCCATTCCTCTTCTTCATTTTTTCGCAGGAAAACATGGCCGCAGTCCACACGTGCTCTGTCCCGCTCGCTCGCCTCTCCTCCCTGGAGGTGGTCTCGCACACTGGCAGGGGGGAGGTGTAGGTGTCAGAGCGCGCTAGCCTGCCTGGGAGAAGCTCCCTTTGGGTGCTGGAGGGGGGGAAGGCTCGTCTATGTGTTGGCCTGTTCATTGCTGTGGGCACCAGAGTGTGTTATATCGAGCCTGTGGTGTGAGGCTGTGATGTTTCCTCCCTCTCACGGAGCTCTCTGGGTAACACAACTGTAAAACTAGTTTTCTGAAGTTTGAAAGAGTTGGAAGTCTGAAAAGATTTTTTATTTATCAGACAGACTGCATGTTTAAAAGTGTGTATTTTGGTGTAATATGTCATATATATACGTAATGAATGATACTGAGCTCAGTTTTTAAATGAGATTCAATCATTAAAGCTGTGTCAGAATGATAAACCTTAACAAACTCTGTACACCTGTCATGATGCTAATCTGTCTACAAACTGACTGTAGCTCAATCTGAGCAGCTCGTATCCCCTTTCTTGACATCAGGCTCTAAACTACAGTGGCAAAATGCAGCACAAAGGGCCCCAAATCAAGCTAACAGCCTGAAAGCAACTTTTTAAGGTGGTTTTCTGGCTTATAAAACAACTAGTATAGTCTTCATAGATTAATTGTAGCTTACTATTTTTCCTTCTTTGACCTTCTGAGTTCACATTAAATTCAATAATAACAGTGGCATACAAGTACATTATCACTACTTTTAATTTGAATAGTTTATACAACTGAACGTGTATGGAGATGACATTTTGATAAACATGTGCATTTGCTCAGTAGCCTACACTGAGGCCTCATTTCTGAAAACTAGCTAAGCACCTAGAAACGATAAGCTAATGTTAGTAGCAGCTTGGCACTTGGCCACAACGCATCCTGCTTACCCCTTATTATTGTTTGTTTTTCTTCCTAAAAATGTAATGATAAAACACTAACTGCTGACATTATAGCTATGGCTAACGTTCAACTCTCTGCTAGCACTGACTGTTGTTTGCTAATGTCATAATTTACATGTTCTACTTTCTGCTTTAAAAAAATAACTCATAGTGACAGCCAGATTCTAAAAAATTATAAAGCAGACTACTGTGATTTGTGGAAGAAAAGACAAGTAGATTTTTAGGGTAGCTATTCAATTATCTTGACTGATAGCTGTTACCACATTTAGGCTAGGTCTGTATGAGTTGTTTACTGATATCAGTATCTGAAAAAGACTCTAATTGTAACCTGAAAATTACATCTTTAAACTGAAAGAGTATAACAGGAGTGAGAGTTTAAATCGATAGTTATTTTTCTATTTTAGCACCAATGTCCTGTTAGCAAGTGATCTAAAGCTTAAGCAACAGAGGAGCTGTACGTAGCCCAGCTGTCAAAGAGCTGGTTGCACAGTAAAAATAACAGCCAGGTGTGTATTATGTGTTGATGGGTGGTGGTGAAAAATGGATGGCTTGCTCAGCAAAATCATTTGCTGTATAAACAAAGGTTTTTTTTAAAAAAAAGGCACTACTGTGTGTGTTAAAACACACAAATCATGCTGACTCACTCATGGCAAAGTTTCTATGAGAAATGTGCGCCCTTCGGCTAACCTCAAACACTGAACTGATGCCATAAAACACCTACGGTGCCAGTCACAAACTTCCTTGTATAGACAGAATGTTTACAAGGGTTTCATTATGAGAGCTGAGCATTTCAAGGAATTATCTTCATCTCCTGGTGTGGAGATTGTATCCTTAACAAATGTGCTATGACCTTGTTAATATAAGGAAACACGTAAAGTCTTTGTTTTACACTGCAACTACATACTATTACTTTATTTTCAGAACTTAAAAACTCATGCATTAAAAAATTATTTAAACATTTTTATTGCACACTTGCCGAAGGCAGTATTAAACCCTGCATGCTGCAAACTGTTTCTACTGGTCAGTGGTCGCTTGCAGAGGACACAGAGATAAGCTTTATGGTTAGCATAGATGTTATCCTGATGTATGTCCATTTGTAAACAGAGTACCAGATAGCCAGCTTTGTCACCAGATGTTCACAGCTGTGTGAGAACCTGGAACTAGTTCTAAGTTTGATTTCATGTTTTTTTGACTCTCAGAAAAGGCAAGCTTTTTGGGAATACAGCACTACTAGACATTGATACCGTCAAACTAGAGAGAGCATACTGACATTTGCAGATATGACACCAGTGAACAAGATGGAAATAGCTTAAATGAGAGTGCTAATGCTGATGAGAATGCTCTGGTTTGAATCTGATATCATGGTGCCACCATTAACAAGCACACATAATAACTGGCACTCAATTGATATTTCTGCAATATAATTTCAGCTTAAATAAAATGTATTAAATCAATGAATAGATGTATTCATTAAAAGGGCTCTCTCTGTTGTTCAGTGTGTGTTATGTAGAAATAATGCGGTTTATAATAAAAGTTCCACACACAGTAGGAGAGGACAAAACAAACAGAGAAGTATTTCTAGACTGTTACCTGGACAGAGTTGAGTCTGCAGTAGCCATTGAGGGGGAAGCGGATGACGTGTGTTGGGTCCTGGTTCCAGCCAGCATTGACTGAGTTACACATGACGTCTCCGGTCTCAGGAAAGATCTCCTCAATGAGCACCTTTTCCCCGCTCAGGGCGATCCTCTCGCCCAGGTCTGGGGTGACACGAACAACCAGGCAGTCACAGGGCTGGGCCATCCGCCGCTGCTCCCGCTCCTGCTTCCAGCGCTCCAGCTCCTTGATCATGGGCGTCAGCTGGTAAAAGCGTGCCTCCTCGTACAGCAGGTGGAAGTCCTATACAGTCAGAGGAGCGGGGAAATTAGTGCAACTCATTTGCATGTGTGTGTACGGTCCTCTTGGCTATATGTGTGACTAACTGCATTACAGTTCATCACCAAGGTCGTCCGGACAAAACGCCACACTTACAGTGTACAGCACTGTGCAACATTATGACGAAAAGACTGGAAGATATGTTTACAGAGTATCCTAGTAGCTCCCCCACAGCAACTAATGACAAAGTGTCCTTGAGCAAGACACTTAACCTCTAATTACTCCACTAGAACTGCTCAGGCTGCTTCTGCTCTTTGACCCCTCTGCTGTAGTGAAACAGTGCGCTACAGCATGAGAGAACAAATAACTGATGGAACAGTGATAAATATAGTCCAACCGTTTTATAGATATTTTTCTGAAACAAATTTCTGTGTGGCAGATAACAGCAGTGTCCCTTGTTTTAAGAAACCATCAGAAAAGGGCTCGTCGTGACCCATAAACTTGTTACTGAAGCTTCTCACTTGTTCAAATGTATTCTTATGCACACATGGTTATAATATCTGGAAAAACAACATCTTAATAAAATGTAATATAAATGTAAAAAGAAACAACTTTTGTTTATTCTTGTTAACTAAAGAATATCTGATTAACACAAATTCAAAAACAGCACAGGGTTTGACATCTCACTGCCTTGTAAAACACATTTAAGACAGAAGAACAATAAACCAGGATTAGTGATGGCTTCCGACCAGCAGGACAACACTCTCCATAAACAAAGCATAGCCATGCTGCAGCTCTCCTCTACGGTAGCTCTTGGCAGAGCTGAGCTAGCCCTTAGCATGTTTCAGTGAGCCGACTCCAGAAAGGCCATCAGTGGGGGCTCCAGTGAAGTGGGATGGTGCATTCCTGTGTGTAGACAGTCTGCAGCAGATTGTCTGCCTCTCCCTCCTGGGTAGGGCTTGCTGGGGGCCATTTGCCCCGGCGCTCTTGCCTCTAATTTCCCATAAGACCAGATGGCACCATCATTCACCACTACCATTGCAAATACAGGGAGGCGGAGGTTTCGCTATTGGAAGCAGACAGGAGGTGAGGAAAAGATATGTGCAAGTGAACATGAGGACAATCATCAGCCAAGGAAGGATTTTAATGTATTCCTCATATGGAGGCAGTTTTATGTTAATGAGGCTCATGGCCCGATGTTAAGCTCCTATTAGAACAAGATTTAATTAGGTAACACCTAAATGCAGCAAATATATCTGTTAAACAATTAGTCATTAATAAATCTGTGTTCTGATTAGTTTCTCAGTGACGTAGAATGACAGTTTCATTCATTCTCAGTTTCTCATCACTGACAGTCAAAGTTACATGATGCCCATGTTCCTGTGCTAATGGCTACAATGTGTTTAAGTGAATGTACATTATCAAAACACAACGCAAAAGTGTGTGTAACATTTGAACAGCTACTAGAACAGATAGAGGTTGCACATATTGGTAAAAATGAAAAGTCTAAAGGTCCTTGAAAAGGTGAGACGCTCTGTTTTTGTGCTGCGGAAACAACATATGCTTCGTATTGTCTGCATCATTGGTGTTGTTAAGCGGGGATCTGAAAAAAATAGTTTTTCCTCTTCCCTTCTCAGGACCACTGCTGGGTATAGAAACAGAGCATGGCAGCAGACAGCATATTCATTAACCCTGCTGCTTTTGTCAGACTCTTTAGCCTTGCAAAGCCTAACCTCCATCGTCTAAGCTGTGCCTTCATCTGAGGGGAGAGAACGACACCCAAAAACAACTCTATCTGGACGAGTGTTGACGCTAAACATCTTAAGCTGACGGTCTAATATTTAAGATTTCAGAATGCGAAAAAAGGGAGGGAGTGGGTCCTTTTTTTTCCCTTTTTCTCTTCCTTTCTCCCTGTCTTTTTCTCTCCCGGCCCTCTTGCTGCAGCTGACAAAACTCATACTGAGACGCTCTCCTCCAGGCGGCTCTCTGTATCAAAGTGTAGCTCCTCATCCTTCACAGGTCTGAAGCCATGGATGGATATGTTTTTAACAGGGGTCTGTCTGCGAGGCACTTTAGTCATCCTGAGCAACGCACAAAACAACAGAGTAATCCTAAGCACTAAGGTGAGGATGAGAGGGAGACGGGGGCCAGCAGCTCCGTCCTGGCTGCTGGAGCTGCTGCTACCGCTGCCAGCTCTTACGAGACAATTCATCCCCCAATCCTGTGTCCAGACAGCCCGTTTGAGCTTCAAAATAATGATCCGACCTGATCGCCCACCGGCAAGGCAACATCTCAGGGAAGGACAGAGGGAGGGAGAGACGGAGAGGGCGGCAGAGAAAGAGAAGAAGAGGAGGAAAATGATAGAAACTGTCACTAAGAGGGAGTTGGAGAACTGATAAAGAACCGTATGTTTTGGACAAAAAATGAGGAAAGCCACACAAGTAGACATGCCACTGACAAAAAACAAAAAAAAAACCCAACCTGCTACAAACTATATAACAGCATCAACAAAAAATAAAAGCAAACGCTCTTTCCTATTATTTTTTAAAAGATGTGATACCAAAAGTAACACAAAGCATTATTGATTTAAAGTGCAATAAAAGCCTGAATACAGCGTGCCAGAAAGCACTCACTCTTAACGGTTTATAACCATGCCCTCGATATGACTGAGCATTGCTTACACTCTTGTGATTAATTGTGGTTTGAATAATGAGATGAGGGAGGATATTAATAGTGAATATTTTGTTCCACTGATGTAGGCTGAAAATTTTCTTTTTCCTATTCTGCTCAGACTTTCACATTGATTTAACAAAACACACAGCGCCGTGGCTGCCAGCAGCAGAACAGAGCCAGCCCTCTGGCGACGGCAAGCCTGATTGTGTTCAGATAAGGACATGCTCAATTCCGCCTCGCACTATTTGCATTTTTTTCTCTCCGGCTTCACGCAAATTGAAAGGTATGCAGATCAACACGGGCTTATACGAGGGGATCGTAATGGGTTGAAACAATGAGGTCCAATGCATTTTCTTCAACCACTGTGCCTGATTGGACTGTCAAGACTTCACAGAGAGGGAGGGAAAAGGATGAATAAGAAGGGGAAAACTAATCGCTACTGAGTCAGGCCATCATTTGCTGAAAATATGCAGGGCTTTCATGTTGTGTTCTGTTGTCTGAGGTTTGGCTCTTGTTCAGACTATCCGTGAGGCCTGGAGAGTTAGCCTGCGGCTCTGTGTGGCTCGGCCTCGCCTTGTTCCCTTGTAGAAGAATGATGAACAAGCGGCAGCCCGGTGGAAAGGTCACGCAAGTTAAGGCGGAGAAGAAGTGAAGAATAGAATACACCTAGGAAGCAGCAGCAGCACTGAATAAAAACCTTGAACAGGATGGAGCTGGAGGCAGAATTTATAATGATTTTGACAAAGCCACTCGAGTTGTGTGGACACTTCTGTGGCGTGTGACTAACCCTGCACGGTTTGGTTTAAAGCTGCACTAATCAATATTTTTATTTCAACAATGGATTAACTATTGTATGAAAGAGGTCTGCTCTGAGTGACGAACAAAAAGAGATGTTCCAACATTGTCTCGCAGAAAACGAAATTACACTTGATTACAAGGTAGTAGTGGCACAAAATATGTTGAAATGTGTGTTGGAACATTGGAAACAATTGACATTGCAAAGTGCACAGTTTGGTCTAAAATGGGAACTGAACTCCAACCTCCTCGTTGGTAGTCCTCTGTTCGTTTTAAGACTATTTATATCTCAATACCAGACTTAATAAAGGAATCACGGAAACCCCACTAAAAAAAAACCTATTTGACTTTGAAAACGCTTTGAAAAGGTTTGTGTGCTGCCTGCATGTAATTTAACAAATGATGACATTTTTCTATTTCTATGAGACAAGATTAAAACCTGTTGATTGGTTCAGACCTTTATCACATGGTTCTGCAGTTCCTCATAGCCCTTTAGCTACCTTCAACTTCATTGTTTTGGTTGAATGGCTGCAGCAACTCTGATGTTCTGAGTTACTCTTTCCAGGCTCATTTTTCAGTTACAATGCCATTAAACAGAAAACAAATGTCAGACTGACACTGTTAATGACTTCAGAGGAACAGAGTGAAACCTGCAGCTACTGTGGAGGAGACCAAACCAGAGCTACAAGGAAAGAAGATACTGAACTCGTGTTCTGAGGTGGACAGAATGAAAAATATACTCTCCATGTTGCTCCATGACTGGACCAACATATTCCTCATGTAATTTTAATGCATATAAACTTGAATAAAAAAAATAACAATTAAATATTATTTTGTTGAAAAGAGATTTCAGGAAAAAAGGATGCTAAAATTTGGGGTAACTACTCGGTCTGTTTACTCAAATTCCCTCAGGATGCCGAGGTCCGTGTCTTTGGAAGCTCAAACAAGTAGTGCTGGACATGTCCACCCTCCACTGGAGCAGGTAGCAGGAGTTTCTGTCTGTTGAGAGAGGCTTGGTTTTTGGAAAATAAACAGACACACCAACAGCCTTCCAGAGCAAAGATCACTACTTCATGATTTTGAAGCTGAATTTGATATTCTTAGCCATTTCTTTCATTACAGAAATGTGGCCTGGTGGTTAATAACACGGTCCTCTGCATGGCAAACTTAAAAAACACATATGTTATTGCCTTACACTGACTTTATAGTCATACCAAGACTGACAGCACTAGGAGGCAGGAGTGTGCAGCCTGGTAAAATGGAATAAATGTGACGTCAGTGACTATTTTGAGTGGGATCTGGTCTCAAGATATTGTGGTATTTCACCTGTAGAAACCGCTGGGTATAAAAGACGAACCAATAAACAACAGCACAGGGCTTTGGGGGAACACATCACAAGGCCATGCTAAATTAGCCTGTTAGCATTTTACCTCCACACCACAGTAAACTCCAACCGAGTCTGTTCCATATTTCTAAGTTTCCTAATTACTTCTTATGCCTACATTACAGGTAATTAATGTGTTGAGTGGGAGGAGGAGGATCTACATGAGGCATTGTGAAAAAATAACTCTGTTGTGAACATCCACCCCCTGAGAGCACAGAAAAACCTGAATAAACACAAACATGTTCACACTTTGCTGTATTATCATGAGAAAAAATCAAGAATTTCACACAACACCACTGTGTCTCAGCACAGATGGGTTTATGTACTCAAGCTTTCTTTATGCTGCGATGTTGCTCAAACTGTGCGAGGTGATGGTGCACACAAGTACACACAATACAGTATGTTGTGTTGTGGATATGTACCTTGAAGTCATCTGGAAGGAGCAATTTGCTGGTCCTGAGGAAACTGAGAATGTAGCGGAATATCTCGCCGTCCCGATCTATGAAGTAGTGCTGCTTCAAGCTGTCCAACACGATGGGCTCGGTGCCATTGAACAGACGACTGATTCTGAAAATTGAAATACACACACACAAACAGGCACGCACGCAGCCAGCCGCACACACAAACACACACATAGAGAAAATGGAATGAGCCAGCTCCCTTCAAATGCATGAAACAATTACCCTCCATTTATTTTTCAATTTTATTAGCACTAAGCTTGAAATGCATTAGCATCCCAGGTTGAAACAAGGGGCTTTAGGCACCGTTCCTCCATTCCAGACTTGTTTGAAGTGTCCCTTCTGCAGAAAGATTATAACAACACACACGCTCACTGCTTGTACTTACAGAAATTAATGGCATGAATGTAGCATTACAGCTCTATTATTCCATCTGTCAGAGGGCTGGAAATGAAACAGAGGTAGGAAACGATGGAGGGCTACATACTAATGTGAGGAGGACATCTGGAGAAAGTGTTTTACTTTTATTTGATTTTTTTTTTGTTCTGAATGTGGCAGGGGTTTGGACAGCTGCATCCCAAACGTATGCCATACTTAATGCAGAGTTACAGTAAGTGATTATTCCTACAGCAATGCTCTGTACTCTCTATTTCTAAACACAATCTTACCACATAACTCTGCCAATCATTGTGCTTGGACTTTAATACATCTTATCTGGTATTGTCCTTCCAAAACTACACCCATTTGATTTTTACTCTGAAGCAATCCATCATTCTTTTTCCTATGACATTTTTGGCTGAATTTGGACAACCAGAGTGGATGTGAAAATTCAAATGTGATGTGTTATCAGGGACCATTCCAGTTCTTAAAGAAAACATGGCGCACTCTGACGGTGGTTTGGTGCAGTAGAATTTAACGAGTCATGTGGCTCAAATGAAAAGATTTAAGAAACATCTTAAAGAGAGAACTACAACTGAATGAATTAAAAGTCACATTACCCTAAATTACATCAACAATACGTCCCTATTAAGAAACTTGTTCATTCATTTCAAAACGTAATTACATATATATATTTAAAGTTTTTATCAAATACTGACACATCTTTTGCATATTTATGAGACACAAGTTTGTCCCAAGTTTAACCTCTTCCACAAGTGCACTGTAAGATTGAGGGGGTCTTGGTTGAAGTTGGCTACAGGGGCTCATCAAGGCAAAGAGTGAAAATTGCTGTTATCTTTAAACTTTCATCACACCGCGATGGAGGTACGCCTCCAGACATCCTTGGACAGATATTCATTTTCCCTTTGTCTCTTTGCGGTTTTCCTGAAAGTTTTACCTGCAGGTCCCTCTCTCTCTCTCTCTCTCTTATATATCTCTGGTATAATAATCTCATCTAGGCACCTTGTCTTCGTCTGTTTGTTCATTTGCACATGCTTAACAAACCCTCTGCAATTATTGAAAAAAGGTTTTTTAGTATATTGAATGACAGGTGAAGTGTGTCTATTAGCTATGAGTTATGATTTACTTCATGAATCTGTTGCCAAACAACTGCTTAAAGGTTTGACTTTAACATCTCTTAGTAGGATGCTGCACTGCTGCTTTCCTCGTCGTTTCAATGTAATCAACTCTTTAATCACGTAACAGCTTCCATGCCAGCTAACAGAGTTGTATGACAAAGAAAATTGGAAAACCTATTTGCAAACCAACACGCTCATACTCCCAGCTCTGCCTGAGCACCGGCGTTGTCAAACTCTATTTGAAGGCAGAGTAAGGGAGCCGCAGAGGGAATGTCAGTGAACAAACAGCAGGAGCAGCTTCACACACAGACTCATTTTTACTGGATTTACTATTACAACATTGTTCTTTGTAAAAAAAAAGTGTGTGAGCTTGTATTTAACGCTTGTATCAGGTATCTCCTGACCCCGATGTGTCGGCTCAACACACTGAAGCTATCATGTCAAATCCACTCTGTTTCTTTTTCTTTGACTTGACTGTGTGAAGAAGCAGAGCAAAGATGGCTCTCCCTCCCTCGCCTCCTGCCATCCTTCCTCTCTTCCTTTCTTTCCTTCTTTCTTTTTCTTTCTTCCTCTTTTTCTTTCTTTCTCTCCCTGTCTCCATCCTTCTCCCTTACTCGCTTTCTCTCTGGAAATCGATGCAAAATGCTTTATAAAAAACCAATACTCATCTCCCTGTTTTGCCCGAGGTGTTCCTTTCTCATATGGTCTTGCAATTCTTCCAGCTAGAATTTCACCATACCCCTCCAGGCTAACTCTGTTTTTCATCTCCACTTTTTTAAAAAGCAATTAAAATGCTGCCTGTTTTTCTTTTTCTTTCCCTCTCCCCTACTCCCTTCACTCTCTCTCTCTCTCTCTCTCTCTCTCTCTCTCTTTCTCTGTTGGTCTACTCATTTTCTTTTTTCACTTTCTGTTGAATCCCTGAATTGGAGGGGTGGGGGTGTTTTTAACAGGTAGGGAGAGGAAAAGGGCTGTGTGTGTGTGTGTGTGTGTGGGGGGGGGGGATGTGAAAAATTAAAAAAAAAGACACATAAACAGACATGCCAAAAGACAAAGAGAAAGAGAGAGCTAAAGGCAAAGATATAGGGAAAAGAAAGAAGAGAAAAACTGAAGAGAAGTACAAAAAAAAGAAATAAACAGAATATGAGTGGAAGACAGAAAGAGGTGAAGAGAGTGGGAGAAAAAAAAAAGCCATGACAGAGCTACACAGAAAGACATGTAGAAAGAGTCAGGGAGGGTGAGGGGGAGGTGGTGGGTGTGGGAGGTTATCGAGGACAGCAGCAGCTCAGATCTCCCACCACAGCCGTGCCAAGTGAGGGCAGGCAGCGGGGTAGGGTAGGTGCGCAATATCTGGCAGCAGCTACTCTCAGCTGCTGGAGATACGTGTTAGAGGGAGGGGGGACGCAGCACAGGTATCTCTGATTCTATGAGACAGATCTAACACTGATGGTGGCCTGATGAACACAGGACACACAGCCGGTTACTTCAAAGTGGAACAAACACAGGCTTGTAAGGGGGAGGCTGAAGTCAAAACCCTTGTTCTCTATACTGTGCCTGACTCTGATTGACTGAGATCTGCTGAGGATATTTGAACTGACAGTTGTCAAAATCTGCTCCAAAGACTATTAGACCAAAGTTTAATATTGTCAAAAAATAATGATATTTTAGTCAAGGATGGATCAAGTTTCTGTCGAACTCTTAGCACATTTCCTCATTTCATTCTAAATCAGGGGGTAGGAATAAAAAATCATGCTGCTCTCATAAAGCTTTAGTTCACAAGGTTGCAGCAATTAAACAAATAAAGGATGAATTGATAAGAGAACATTTAATCTCCTCATATTTCAGTAACCGATGAATTGTATTGCTGATTTCTCAAGCAGAAACTCTCACATATTTGCCTGTTCCAGCCTTTTGAAAGTAAAGATTTGTCATCTTGTGAGTGATTAGTCTCTGACTTTTGTTTTTTGGACAAAGAAGGCAAAATGAAGACTAAAAGCCCAACCAATTAATCGGACGATTTTACTTTCCGGTTGAGTGGCCATCTTGCCTTCATTGTATATCTTTTCTTCAAGTGTTGGATAACTGCATTTGAAAGATAAATGCATCAAAGGTTTATATCCATATCTATCTCTACAGATCGAACATAGATCAAAGATAGTTATCAACCAATTTATCGGTATCTGATTTTTTTTTTATCTTCCTAATACAATATTGGTATCGGCCCCAGAAATCCCATATCGGTCAGGCCCTAATGAAGACGTCACTTTAAGGCGAGTATTTTCTTTTGACAACTTTCTGACATTTTATAGACTAAACAATAAATCTACTAGTCCTACAAAATAGTCTGCAGATTAATCAAGCACCAAAGTAATATTTAGCTGCAGACCTACATGATGTTTGTTTATGATGCTTTAACCAAACATCTCCGCTCTTACACTCACAATCTGAAGAGCTAATAATCACAGTGTTTCAGCAGTTATCCTCTTCATGTTGAGCTGTATAGTGTGAATTATTCTGCACAGGAGTAACAATTAATGCTCATTATTATTTCATGTGAAGTGATTAAAACTAAAAGTCTTATCAAACAGCTGATTTTGAATTACATTATGCAGATTTCTGGTGCCATGTAGCCTCGCTTACTTGTTCAAATCCAGTCATAGCACAAACTACAAACTCTAGTGGTCTAAAGAATTACAAACGTATATTGACATTGTGTTTAAGATGTATGTTGATTTTCATGATCTGATCATCAGACATTTATTTGTATTGCTAAATGCTATACTTTACTGAAGAACAGAGCAAAAACATCCTTCTTGTTTGAGCTGATATCCTCCAGGTTTTGTTATAGCCCTTCAATAAATGAGGCCTCAAACATGAATGTGGCCTTACAGTCTTTCTTAATAATGCATGCCAATGAAAAAATTAGAAAAAATGTTCTTTGAAAGGGTTAACAGTCCAAAGAATGAATTGAGACCATGTTTACAGCAGTTTGAAAGACCTAATTAAAGACTGGAAATACAGTATACGGCAATAGACCGCTTTCTGAAACGTACACATCGTAAAAGATTCAGCTTGTAGAAAAGGAAGCTTTTAGATGAAGAGGACTACTAAAAGAGAGTGCATGAAGCCAGTGGAGATCAATCGTTTTCTGGACACAGAAAGCTCGATGTCAAAGAGAAAAATGTCCAGTGGTCCTTTCAAAATAGTTTCCTTGTCTGTGGAACATTTCCCCCTAATTTCCTCAGCTTCTGTTCAAGTGACTGCTCCCACTGTCCTCTGCGAGAGCCACACAGAGTGCGCATCAAAGTTTCATGACCCCTGTCCCTTAATATGGCCCGTGCAGAGGAAGATGAATCACCACACATTAGTTACTAGACTAACTTTCTCTTGGCACGTTGCATTATTTAGCAGACAATCTATTAAAAGTAATCATCAACTTTAAACTCTTTAACCCTGCTCTTTTTAGCCGTCACCTTTTCCCCTGTATTGCCAGCGTGTCCTGCTAAGAACGGAAGTGGCTTAAACGCAACGTATGTGGCGATGCCAGAGTAATTGTTTTGCTTTCTGCTGTCAGCCATTATCCTAATTCACACAAAAGGGCCCCTCCTAACACTGGCTCCAGCAGAAAGTGGAGCCCCGAGGCCAACTGTACACTGAGGAGGCTGAGAGAGAGAGAGAGAGAGAGAGAGAGAGAGAGAGAGAGCATGTGAGTGTATGCATGTGTGTGTGTATGTGTGTGATCAAGAGTGAGAAAGGAACAAAAAGAGAGAAAGAGAGTGAGAAAGAGGGAGAGGGAGAGAGCACTCCAACTAACACTCACACTGGTATCCGCTCTTTACTCTGACTGTAAAAACACTGTTTGGTGCTCTGACATGACTCTGTGCTCCATTTACATGGTGCCCTGTGTGTCCCCCCCTATGAATAACAGCCTTGTAGTGAGTAGTTGTTGCACAACAGCAGAGAAAATACGGCGACACAATAGATAATTCCCAAACAAGAAATAAGAATTTCTGTTAGAAAATAGTCCAGCACTCTAAATAAAAACATCTTGAAACTTGCTCTAAAGCAGATACAAATTGCTTTCAATAACTTTGAAAATCAGATCTTAAAAACATGAGCGCTTTTGATTAAAGAATAACTGTATTCTTGTCTTGTATCAAGCCAACATGACGCCATGACAGTGTGTAGAAAAAACATAAAGGATCTTAGTAAGTAAAAGTAAACAGTCACAGGCCCTTGTCTTGGATGAGTCTTGTTTTCCTCATGACGTGTTGCAGTCAGGAATAAAAGCAGAGCTGTCAGGGATTTCCTGTCAGCAGACTCTAACAATATCAAGACTTTATTACCCAGGGATTATGTGGATTGTTTCCTGTAGCCAATTCGCCAGATTTTTCTAACCACCTGGTGAATGTTTACCTTGGCCCACACGGGACTCAGACTGTCAGTAACGCACAATCAAAAGGCTGCATAATGTTATGAATAACACTCCTGCATTTGAGAGAAAAAAGCCCACAAAAAAGAGATGGGAGAAAATCATTTTATATCATTTTGATCTCAGGTGTGTTTGCTTTCCCCCCAGCTCCATCCACTGGGGTCACCCTGTTTGTGGATGGAGCTAAAAACGTGAATAAAGTGGGAGGGTGGATTAAATAAAAACAGCTCTTACACAATCTGAATCATCATGACTAAAACTTACAAAAGGACGCACAACAACAAAAAATACCCGTTTGCTCTGCGTGTGAGAATCAGATAACAGAGAGTGAGAGAAAAAGAGAGAGAGAGAGAGAGAGAGAGAGAGAGAGAGAGCAGGAGTCTCTGTTATCTCATTTAAAGTTTGACTGTAAATATGAGTCTCATTTTAGTCTCTCTGGCTTTTTGAAAACTTAAAATAACAACCCTTGATGTCAAAAGGAATGTACCATATGAAAAGATTTTTTTTAAATACATATATCCTTTAAAAAAAAACTGTATTTAATTCCAAATAAATACTATAATAAGGATGAAATAATCCAGAAAATCAATACATGCTGCATCAATAAACTAGTTATTTAGAGACATTTACTTCATCGTTTCTCCTCCAAGGTTTCCTCACAGCACTCTGATCCACTAACCAGAGAGAAAGACAGTGAAAGTGGGTGTAGTGCATGCAGAAATGTGTGAGCGATGTGTTAATCACACCAACACTAAAATCACCGAGTGACGGCACACAGTAGTTGCCAACTTGACAGCAGCTGAATTCTCAAATATCAACACTGTGTGAAAGGAGATAAAAAATGAACGCCCTGGAGGTATTTGTTCAACAATTAAACAGAGGAACAAACAAAACAATCAAATGCATCATTTTAAATCTAGAAGAGTCCAATAATAATAACAATAATAATAATAATAATAATGGTGATTGGTGACAAATGTCCCCTCATGGTTTGAAAAGATATCAGTAATTGTCATTATGGAAGTTACATTGGAGTTTGTCCTGATGCCAGTCAACTAAAAGACTTGTTCACAGCATAAATCCAATTAAGAAAGCACCAGTCAAAGAATGAAAACATTGATTTAATGACGCAAATATTATATTAAGTTATTAAATTAAGATATGATTGACGATTTAAAGGGATTTGACACTTTAATAAGAGACCTAGTTAATGTGTGGTTTTTCCAAATGTGATCAAAAAACGATGTAAATCGTAAAGTATTTCTTTATTTATTGAATACTAATAGGACAATGACAAACTAACGGCAGCAATAAGACGTAACAGATCAAGTCTTACCTTGAGTCTGGGCACTTGGTAAGGGTCGCCAGGCTGCTGGTGTACATGTGTCCCCCGACATCGATGTGCACCGGAGCGTTCGACTTGGTCAGCTGAGCCGGCAGAGGGATCCCCTGAGCGGCCAGGGGAGAGACCGGGGACCGGGTCAGTGACAGCCGTGACATGCTTCTTCCCTCCTGAAAGCAGGTGTAAAGAAAAGCCATGGAAATAAAAAAAGAAAAAAAGAAAGGATATGTAGTGTATATATATATATAAAAACACAGAGTGATCCTACACAGGGGAGCAGGTAGTTTCCTCTCTGAGTGCTATCAGATCACTTCCATGTCTGTCTGGTCGCATATTTAGCCTGGAAATTATTGCCACCGCTCTAATTAAGTATGTTTGCATCTTTTCATGCAGCACCGGAGGCGAGGATAGGAGGATGCTTATTAGAGAGAGAGAGACATAGGGAGAGAGAGGAGAGAGAGAGAGAGAGAGAGGAGGAGGAGGAGGAGTGAGAGAGGGAGAGATGGACAGATAGAAAGACAGAGAAAGAGGGGGGGATGCTAGGTGTCAGCCTCCAGGGGAATAAAACAAACTGCTGCTGCATTATTCTAATTAAAGGTCGCCTTATGTGTTAGATGTGATGCGCCCAGACACACCGAGCACCAATCTGAGAGCAAGGCAAAACGGAGAAGAAGAAGAAGAAGAAGAAGAAGAAGAGGGGCAACTTTTCACATACATCCCTCACAAACCAAGATTAACTACTGACAGTTGACTGCAGTTTTTGTACAGGCCATGACACAAAAAATGATTTTATTAAAATGTGCGTCAAAACACAACGACGAAGGACCCCCGTCGTTATGTTGATCAATATCATAATGATAATGTATGTTCTTAAATGTACAATAAAACGAAAGCATCGCGTACTGAAAGGTCAGGACTGTGAGTAAACGGGACTCCGGAAGTTTAGAGATGTGTGAGCGTCGCGGTGCAGTCTGAGGTCAACACGCAGCTCACTTTGATTAGCAGCTAAAATGTTACAGAATATATATTTGTTTTTAATCCACTTCGACACACCACCATTAGATTCCGCACAGCTCCATGGAAGAGCATGAGGACGCGTAAAACCATCAACTCACTGGTGCGTAATTTGTTTGCCAACAGCTTGCAGGTGAACCTCCTCACATCAGACTGGCCACGCTGTGACGTGACTGACTGTTCTCAGTTAATAATAGAAGAAGAAGTGAAGATAATATTAGTCGAACAAATGAACCCTTTGGTATTTTTTCTAACGATTAAGCATCTATATTTGACGTCCTGGGATCATACCTTTAAGATTAGAATAACGACTGGAGCTTTACGTTCAAGTGCATGTGTTTACAAGAGATGAGGAATAAACCACAGCACTGTTCAGTAAATAATAACTATTGATCAGTTTACTTTGGCACATATAATGCCGTTTCACTGTGCGAGCCGGTGAACTAAAGGTCACTTGGAATGCGCGGATCAGTTGCTGGGGGCCCTGAGAGAAAGTGCTGCCGGGTACAAAGAGAGACACGAGGTTTTTTTTTTCACACGGTGTTTCCCGCCTCACAGCAGTATCGTGTTCGTTTAATACGATTACAGCAGGACGGGATTACATTTCAAATCCCAGGAAAGAAGAGAAAAAAACAAACTTGGAGGGATTTAAGAAGTTTGGGGTTCATTCAGAGATGTCCCAGTGACACACACACACACACACACACACGCACGCACACGCACGCACGCACGCACACACACACACACACACACACACACATCAATTAACTCATTAAATTAAGTTGTACGCGGTGTACGCATGGAAAAAAAAGAAGACTCATTAATCTCCCATTTCCAAAATGAATTTCAATGTTTTAATCATTCACAATAATTTCAACCTTCTTTCTCTTTTAATCCGTATCCCCCCTCCTCTCTACACACACACGAGCACACACACGAACACATACACGCACACGCACACATACACACACACACACACACACACACACACACACACACACACACACACACACACACACACACACACACACACAAACACACCACATATAATGAATTCCTTTACAAAACCACAGCCGCTGTAGAGACATTAACTTTCTCCTTAGATCTGCCGTGTTCCAGCCTCCTTCACCTGACCCTGCTAAAGTGTTGTAGCCGACTCCAAGCACACGACATTGTCGTAAAATGACCCTGATAAACTCGAAATCAGAATAGCAATACATAGAAAAATGTTTTACAGAAAACAAGCTGGTCCTATATTCTGCTCACGACCACTACAAGCCTTTGCTCTGCCTTTAATTCTACAAAACGCTCAATATGGCGTCTTACTCCAGCGCTGCAATTAAAAGCATAACCCCCGACACATGTAGCTGAATTCACCATCCTCTAGATATTCATCCCACACATGTGTTTGTCCAGTTCAGGGGAAAATCCCTACTTTGTGTTGAGCTGTTTTCACGATACTCGTCGGCACCAGTTCGACTACACTCAGAGAAAAACTGCCCAGATTGAGCCTGCGATATCTGTGCGTAAAAAAATAAATCATTCTGAAATGTTAATTTGAGCACCCTACCGTTTCAAACATTGTAGGGAGTCCAGAGGAAATCCGTGCCGGATCAGTCCCAGCTGCTGCTGTCCGCGTAACCCCCGAAAATCTTAAATATTTTCTCCCCGAGTTTGTGGTACAACTACAGCATCCAGCTCCAGCACGAACCTACACAGCCGTACAGTGAAGCCAAGTCTCTCCTCTGTATCCTGTACTAAACTGCTTTTAAAAGACACTACTAGGCTGCGGCCGGGATGGACTGCTTGCAAAGAGTCTCTGTGGCTTTAAAGGCTCTATTGCAAGGCTGCCTCGACCTGTCCTCAGCAAGCTTCTTTGTACCAAAGCGCACAGGAAGCGTCCTTACCTTGTACATAGATGAGATGATCTCCTTCCCCTTCTTTGCTCTTATTTGGATACGCGTAAAATGTGCGCTCTTGTTGGAATCCTGCTTCGTATTTCGGCTTCTTGTCTGCTTTTTTTGCCTAAATGAAACTGCCCCTGTGGTTTGTTATGAGAAGAAGAAAGCCAATAATCCGTCTCTAAATAACAGAGCAGAGCTAAAAAAGAAAATTCTCGCTCCGGGCTGCCCAAGCGCCTCTGGGCCAGGGATTAGGCTACAATTAGCTCAACTCCACTCTCTCGCCCAGGCAATTTTCTCAAGGAAGAAAACGTGATACCCTTCTACTCCCGAAATTATGACTGTACAGATTTAATAACTTATTTTTCTTTTGCCGGCAAAAGTAGATCGTAATGAAGTTGTGATTTAGAGGGGGGGACGGAAACCTAACCGGCAGCTGATAATCGCTCAATAGATTTAGAGCAGCAAAAAGCAGATTTTAATCATTGTCACTTCGTCTGATGTAACAGCTCCCCAGGCAGTTCCAGCTAGTAGGCATACATTTCCATCCCCATCTCCAGTCTGAATGTAAAGTTTAAAACCAGGCGAGCTGCCATAGTCCTTCACTCAGGCAACATGCAAGAAAGGCGTAGTAACTTGTTGATAAAGTCCCAGCAGGAAAAATATGTTGGAAGTGAAGAGATATCCTTGAACCAATATCTTTTTTTCATGCGGTGATTTTCCCCCAGTGTCCCCGCTCCCTCTGTCTCTCCCTCTGTCTCTCCCTCTCTTTGCCTTAATGTCTGGAGTTGTAACGCCAAATTTCCTGCAGGCCATTAAAATCAAATGACGTCTATGGACATGCATGCATGCTGCTGCAGAAAGCGCCCTCACAACCTGCCTGCAGCCAAATGCGCCATTTCAATTATAGCGCAGGGCTTAGATGGAGATATCTGCCCAGAACAACCCCCCCTCCCCCTCCCCTGCCTCCTTTCCACCCTCACTCTCAGTAAAAGCAGAAAGCCTCCAGACTTTTTTCTTTTTTTGGGGGGGGGGGATAAGATTTGGGCTGATCATTGTTATTTTTTCAACATATGAAGACACAATGCAAAGTGATGAGACGCTGAAGTGGTGCGCCTGTTTTGTGCTTAGAGAAAAGGAAGTGAAGAGTCAAGCAGGTGCTCGCACCAAAGTCTTGATTATTTATTTATTTGCATGTTTGTTTTTTTGCGGGTAAATAACTGTGAATAATTGATGCAACATTGAGCTCAGTAATTACTCTGTAAGAGCATCCTAACAGAGGTGGAGGTTCGTTCCTTGATATTTGGCGCCAACCAGTGGAACTTATTATTGGTCCACTAAAGATACTTACTTAAGGAACCTTTTTTTTAATTTACCACAGGAAGAAAATATAATTTCTTACTGATATCAACACTTAAATTATCTTTATTTTTTTCTGGTATCAGCATAACACAACTGTGATAGCTACATTGTCTTTGAGAAGTTATAAAAAAACTCCCTGCGGCTCCTGTCTGCATGAAGTAAAAATAATATAAAACGTATTTAAACTGAAAATGAAACATTTCTGCTTGTGATCTGACAGTAGGACTGGTAGGAGTGTGAGGATGCGTCTCTCCTTGAAGCCAACTCTTCCTCATAATTAGACAGCCCTGCGCGCGCCTCTCAGCGCTCCCATCGTCCCCTCTGGCTCAGATTTGTTGTTTCCAGAGGTACAAAACCGGAGGGGAAACTGGATTTTTTTTCTCATTAAAGGAAACAAGCCCGGAGTGAGTTCAATTACATGAAGTATGCAGGGATGTTGTAAATTTAAAGATTTAAATAGCTTACAAAGTGGCCCCGGGCCCCATCAGTTAATTTCCTTAATTTATGGATTTTAGCGGAGTGTCTATGTGGAAGAGGAGAAGTAGGTCATCTTGACGATTTGAATAAAGCTTTGAGATCTCACAACAGATGCAAACATGTGACCCTCCAGACCACCTGACACTTGAGCAGGTGAAAGGACACAACGACATTTGTATTTCTATGACTGCAACGATTTAAGAGCACTTTGTTCGGTGGGGGAGAAGGGACATGCAGAACTTATTGTTGACCCTAGTGATGAGATTATGAGTGGTGTTTCTGAAGCAGTGTTCATTAAAGGATTGTTCCACTATTTAAATATGGAAATTTGATTACTATGTTAAAATATTGTGTAACTTTTAGTTGAATTGAATTGATTCAATAGGGGCAGTGTAATCCATCATAGTTTTAAAACAGAACATGAAACTGATGTGCTGCACAGAGAGTTTGTAAAGTCCAACTCTTGAACCGAGATCAAAAACTCAAAAACTCTGGCAACCCCAGACATTCAAGACACATAAAGCTTTTACTAAAATGAATTGTTTTTGTTTAGTTTTTCTTGAAGACAGACAAACAGAGACTCTGCAAGTGTATCGTTTTAGCATTGATAGTAGACACTGTAGCATGTGTTCCATATATTTGAATATAGAATATTTTATTGGTCAATAAATACAAATCTCAGGTGACCACATTTGGATTTGATGAGACCCTGTACGTGGGGTCAGGACCCCCAGGCTGGGAAAGCCTGACCTAGATGGTCTTAGAGTAACCAGTTTATAAATATTCAACATGTAAGCACAACAAAACATTATTTTAATCTACATAAACTAAATGTGCACATCTCCTGCAGACATCATGTGCCAATAATCAATATGAATGAATGTGTGAGAATGAAAGCTTTGCTTTCAGCTGCTATTGTTGCCTAAATCCAACAACATTGTGCCCTCTCCACCTCACATTGCTCTGTTCTTTTTTTTTTTTTTTTTACCAGGTGATCAAACTGTATTTTTAAGCTTTCATAACATACCATATACGATTGATTTTTAATTTACAGCACGTGAAAGCCTTTAGCCGGAGCTCTGTTCAACATAGAACTCTTCAACAATATTTTGTCATAAAGATTATAAAGAAACTAAGGCTTAACACACATCCAGAGCCCACAATATATCTTTAGTTTGTGACATTCATTCATAGTGAAGTCTATTTCACTTTGAACTGGACTTAAACGTGAGGATTTGTTGAGCTAAATCTTTGCTTTTATGTTGTGTTTTTGCTTTTTGAGTTTGCATCATTGTACAAATAGGCCTCAGTCCCAGTTAGGAATCAATATATTCAGATTTTTTACGTGTATTGATGATAAATTTGGAACAAAGTTGGGACATAGTACCATCTGCTGGTTAACAGTAAAACTATGCATGAGCCATCAGACTGATGATCCCAGTGTATGAATGTACTTACAGGCAGTTTAACACCTGTGCGTAGATTGAGAGGTTGCTGGACGAGCCTTTTATGTTTTTGATGTCAAAAATGAAATTCTCACCTGAGCAGACTTTCACCTTTCTATGTTATTTGAATGGAAGTCTTTAGGGAATCCAGCTGATGGACATCTTACTGTGATACACAGAATCAAGGTCACCCTCACACTGTACATACACTAAGGTGAAAACAGAAAACAATACAGTCACATTCATGCCTCTAAACACGGGCATTTGCAAGAATCTCTTTCAAGCTTTTCTCCTCAGATCAACACTCCTGCTTTCCCTCCGGCATGAGGGGAAAGTTGGAAAAGAACATTCAGAACTTGCTTTTAGTAATCTGCATGCCTCGTGGAGCCCGGCTGCTGTCAATCGCTGCGTTCTTCAAGCCATTTGACATTCTGCTTGATGTTGGTGTGTGACTGAGGTGCCGCAGCGACACTTATTGTTCATTATTTCAGAGAGAAAGAGAGAGAGAGAGAGAGAGTAAGAGGATGTCAGTGTATTAATAGACCGTGTTGGGTTGTGTTGCACATAAACACCTAACAAGCTCAGTGCAGAATTCCCTCAAGTGTTTAATTCAGCAATTAAGTTTCCCAAAAAGCTGAGTACAGAGAGAGTGTGTTATCTCTGTACTTCTGAGAGCTCCTGTTATCAGTCAGTGTGTCTTTTTCAGGTAAAACTGCCCTGACCCTGGTGCTGTCAAGTTCACTCTTTACTGCACTCAGGTAATCATTGGATTGGTTGAAACATATAGTAAATATCAGCCAAGGTGTCCTCCTTAGGCAGTACACTTTCATTCCTTCAGCTCATATAGTGATGTGTAATATTGGAAATCAACCACGTACATTAAAGGCTACAGTTACCGGGCGTGTGTCCAGAAGGGTGGCATCGGCCTCCCTTGAAATCTAATTGGCCACCCCAATCCCAATCTATGATTGACGATTTGCCTAATCAGAGGCGGGACTTAGAACTATTCAGGCTGTGTTTGACGGACAGCTGGTAGTTTTCTTTATTTGTCAATGTAGTATACAATATGTTTTTGATAGTACTTTCAGTTGTCATTAAATACTTAGCATACTTTTCTATTTCCATAAAAAAATTCTAGCAAAAACGTGTGTACTTTGACTGGCTTGCAATGGACTTTCTTGCCAGTATATTTATTTTTGCAAGTTAGACAGCGACTTTGGACATGCATGTTCTTTTTGAGTCCTCAAACAATTAAGATAATGAGATTTACTTGTTGCCAAATTGTGTTACTTACAAGTACATATGATTAGTAGAGATAGAAAGGCTAAATAAATGAAATCATTCATGTGCGTGTGCCTTCAAACTTCATTCCTGCTCTGGCAAGTCTCTAAAGACTCTTCAACTGGTCCAGAACGCTGCAGCTCGTGTACTGACCAGAACCAGGAAATGGGACCACATCACTCCTGTGTTGGCTTCTCTGCACTGGCTCCCTATACAGTCTAGAATAGAATTCAAGATCCTTCTTCTCACCTACAAAGCTCTAAATGGCCAGACACCATCTTATCTTAAGGAGCTACTAGTGCCGTACTACCCTTCGAGAACATTACGGTCCCAGAATGCGGGCCTACTAGTGGTACCTACAGTCTCTAAGTGTACTATGGGGGGTAAAGCCTTCAGTTATCAGGCTCCTCTCCTCTGGAACCGCCTTCCAGCCGGGGTCCAGGAGGCAGACACACTCTGTATTTTTAAGAATAGACTTAAAACTTTCCTTTTTGATAAATCTTATAGTTAGTGCTGGTGTAGACCAGCTCCTAGTTATGCTGCTATAGGCTTAGACTACCGGGGAAACTGGCACCTTGAGCTCCTCTCTCTCTCTCTCTCTCTCTCTCTCTCTCTCTCTGTGCATATACAGTACATCATATTACTGCATGTATCTATCTGTAAATCTCAGTCACTAACCACCTACTTTCCTGAGAGCTCCTGAGCTCTTTTAGGCTCCTCAAGATCGTTGGTTGACGGCCTGCCAGTTATTAGGTATTCATGAAAGAGCTGGGTCTTTAGCTTTTTCTTAAAGGTGCAGAGGGACTCTGCAGATCGACTCTGCAGATCGAATGGAGTTTGGAAGTTCATTCCACCACCAGGGGGCGACAGAGGAGAAGAGTCTAGTCAGCGTCTTAGGACCCTGTTGTGAAGGTTGTATTATATTGATTTTTACTTCTGAACTTGTTTTTCCTCGAGGACTGTCAGTCCATAAGTTGTGAGCTGTTCCTTCAAAAATATTGTCTTTGTAGGTATAGTTCATTATCTTCTGTTAAGACGAATTAAATGTTCAGTTTTTTTTAATAGAAAAATACCAATATGTTTTGTTTTAGGTCCCTTCTTTTTATTCCCATTTCCATTTTATTTTACTATTAAAATTAAATAAATGAAAGAAGAACAAACTAAAAGTTAAACATCTCTTGAAACTAGATTTGAACAAGCTTTGCAGGTGCTTTCAGTAATTAAATTTGAATCAACTAACTGAACCGATTTCTACATTATTAGATACAAAGAACAGATTTAGAAATAAAACCTATTTAAGACTTGGTATCTTGGATCTTATTTTTTTAACAGTTTTGCTTTTCACCTGACCTTTTTCTCATTGGGTCACAGATTAGTGAAAAATACACAATCACATAAAACACATAAATAAAGACTGTGAACAAAAACATGTTCATGATACATCATAATCAGATGAATATTCATATAAAAAACCTCTTACTTAATTATTTTCTCATCTCACATCCCCTGAGGCAATTGTATACCCTCAACCCCTCTCATGGAGGCCTCACCCACAGGTTTGGTTAAACCCTTGAATCACTGTTTTGTCAACACACATATGAAGAACATGTGTAACTATTGACTGAAGTGTTGATGGCCTGATTTCAACCATACTTGATTTCATACTGAAATTTCTGCCTCAAAACCATGGTTTCATCACTTTTCTGGTCTTATGGATCAACAGCATCAAAAAAAAGAAAAGTGTTTGAGATTTGGTTACAGGATCTGCCTGCTGCCATCATGTGGTCTGAAGCTCTAATTACAGCATATGAACAAGCTGTAAGTAGCTGCTGTGTGTCTATGAAGAAGGCCTCCAGGTAATAGAGGCCTCTGTCGTCATGTTTGGACACACATGTCTATATGTTGGTAAAGGGTTTGTGAATGCGTCAAAGTAAAGGATACATTTAGAAAACATTTTCTGTGTTAAGCAATGCAGGGAGAGTGATACCGTGTCTTTGTTTTGTGTCTACCGTGATATCCCTCACCAAACTGAGATATTCTGAGTACAAGCCTCTCTGAAAGTCTTTTAAAAAAACCCTCTGAAATGTGTTATTGTGCTTCAGGCTCCGACCAGTCTTACACACATCCAGTATCATGCTTTGAATGTGTGAACAGAGGAAAAATGCTCTTTTGCTTTGTTGCTGCGACTATTTGCTTTGCAGTAACAACATGAACTGTGTGATGTCGCCAATCACATCTGGTATGCATCACATAGCATTCCCCCTCTGCTCAGCGTGCCCGGAGGGGGAGTCCCTGGCACCAAGGAGCACCCACAGTCCTCATTAGACTGCATGTGTCACTATGGCGTCAACCCGCAGCCTTGACTTATGCTTTTATATTTACAATTATCCATCACGACACTGTCATCACAACAGTCAGAGAAGACGGAGCCGGTCCTGAACGGTTTGAGCCTGTGTTTGTAACTCGTGATACGTGAGGCCTCCTCGGGGGGGGGGGTTGCAGTTCTGTCTGCAGCCATGTTGTTGGGACTAGTAAATGGCCTGAGACCCAAACCGGAGTCCCTGTCCTCCTTTTGTTGTCCCTCACAGCGCAGAGAAGGGACAGGGTTTGATGTGTCTTCTGAAGGCCTGCTGCTTTGTCAACACTGAGGCCTCTGCACTGACACTATTTAGCGCCTCGGGGTGACGGGGAGGGGAGAGGAGGGTGGGTCATTGGTGAAGGGAGACAGACAGAGAAGGAGAGAGAGAGAGAGAGAGAGAGAGAGAGGGAGAGAGAAAGGGAGGCAACGTGGGGGGAAGGGTGCCAGCGAGAGTGGCTATACAGCGCCCGAGGCTGGAGGAGAGTGCTCTGTACAGCAGACTGCCTGAGAGGGACTGAGGCTGCTGGCTGATGACATTTTATGGTCACAACATGCAATTCCACCAAGTTTTAGTTGGTGAAAATCCACTTTTCATGCACTGAACGCTGGTGTTTTTTTTTTTTGTTTTGTTCATACAGCCACACACAAAGAGTAAAGCAGTTCTTTGTGTCATCACGTCTGTTGAGTTTCACTTCTTTCACAGTAAATAGAACAGCAGGTAGTAAAAGACCCTCATGATTTATTCCCCATGGAGGATTACTAGAACTATTTCAAATGTGTTAATTGTGCAACTTCAAAGAAGCAAAAACAGGAGCTAAAAACATGCTGTACAAAGTGCACCAATGATCTTTCATTTCCATTTAACCATGTAATATTATTGATGATAGATACCGCCATTATAGGCCCTAATTCAAAGGTTTGAAATGACCAAGTGTAATATCTATGAAGTATTGCCCTTAAGAACAATGCTGAGCTAATATTCACAGTTCATGCTGCTTTACACTTTCACTCACTGTATCTCAGATTAAATTAGTCTAATATTTACTCCATTACAATAATCTGACAGGTACTAGTTAAATACAAAGAACACAATTAAATTAATGGATATAAATGTATCTCTATGTATTATATACTATGTATGTATCTATGTATTTTTCTTTAATTTCATGTGTACTTGTAGGTTCTACTAAGTAGAACAGTGTCAAGTGATGTTACAGTTAAAAGCACTTGTGGCTTAAGCCAAATACTCTCGGACAATATTCACATCATCTCTGCAAAATAAATGTTGATTTAATTTAATTTAATTTAATTCATGTACGTGTCTCTCCTCATTGAAATGTTTTAAATGCTGAACATTAAACCTATGTGGCTGAAATAAAGAAACAAAGTAAGTTTTATATTTAAAAAACAGAAGGGGGCTCACCCCATGTACGGTGGCCATGGTTCGAATCCGACCTGCGGCTCCTTTCTCAGTGTCGTTCCCCACTCTCTCTCTCTTCCCTGCAATTTCCAACTCTATCAACTGTCCTATCACAAAAAGCCCAAAATAAACCCTCAAAAAAATCAGGCCAGTTAATTTTATATGCAGTAATTGGTCAAGTCATGCAGTGACTTCTGAGAGAAATCATTTTTAACTCTAAATTTATACCTTTTCAATACGTTGCACCATAACTGGAAATGCTAATGTACAAGCAGATGATATAAGACCCTACCACCTCCACTGAGTAGCATTTATCTTCATCATTGCTACTTCACAACAAGGCCCAGAATCTCCGTTTTTGTGGGACAAAGTGTTGCAGGCCTGTTATCCTGTGATGTATCTGTTTTGTGCAGTGAATCATGCTCTGAATGTGTTTGTCGTCCTCCAGAGGGTAACACGGAGAGGAAGCTCAGGCTGGCCGGAGGCACAGATGTCTACAGGCTGGCTTGATGCAGGCTGAGGAGCCAGTTCCCCCCCTGGTCATTGCTTTCTTTTTATCAACACTTTGTGTTAAGTGGCCATAAGTAACACTGGGTTTCTATTGTGCATGCAACCAGAGATTTAGTCCCTCACACATCAATACGGTTCACTCATGTGTGTGGTCTCAGGGTTTTTCTCCCTATGTTTCTACTCTGACCTAATCCTGTCAGATCGTACCTCTGATATGGAGAGATGCTCCACTTCTGTGTGGACGACTAGCAAACCTCTGTCAGCCATTCGGTAGTTTAGATCTTCTTCAGTTTGTCTGGAAGTGTAAATCTGAGACTCAAAAGTCAGTGTCCTCATGTCCAATCTCTATCCCCTGTCTCTGTGTCAACACTTTCTTGTAATGTCTCATCTGACTGTATAAACAAAGGCTGACACCTGTCGTCTAAAGGTTACTTGGTCATGAAAAATACTGGGATAAAAAAAGTGAACTGTACACATAGAGACATAATAAGGCTTAAAAGTATAGATGAGATATTAATGATGAACATAGTTCTAGATGAGATCATCTTTAGTGTTGTGCCTGAGTGATGATCTTTACTTTTCTTCTTGATGTGCCATTTGATTGGATGATTGGTCCTGTTGTCTGATTACATGAATCAAACTACATAAATGTACATTCCTAGTTGTTTTTTATTCTTAGAGATCCACCAGAGGAAGAAGTCAAAACCTGGAAGGAAATGATAAAACAAACCAAGTTAGCTAGCTCGTGAACACAAAGGACAATTTAACAGAAAGAGCACCACATTTCTCAAACAAGTTGGTGGAGACAAAACCTGAGCAAAAAGAACAACTTAAATGTTCATGTTTTTCTGTGTGTTTAGTTTATAACATTACATTTTTTTCAATTCCGTATTCAAAGCTTTATCAGTAACACTTTACAATAAGGTACACAGACTTTGCAAAGGTCTAATTTTATAGCGAAGTTAATTATTACTTAAAGGTCAAATATTCTCCTCCTTTTCAACCAGTTTATATAAGTCTCAGAGCTCCCCAAAACATGTCTGGGAAGTTTCTTGTTCTAAATCCACTCTGATCCTGTATTTGATCATGCCTATAAACCCCTCTATTTCAGCCCTGCCCAGAACAGGCTGTTTCTGTGTCTGTACCTTTAAATGTAAATGAGCTGTGTGTGACCACGCCCCCTCTCTGGAAGGGGACGTGGCTCTGGCTTTCTTGCTCTATATTGTTTCTAGTGGAAAGGCAGATTCAGAGGGCAGATCAAACACCTAGCTGTGGGAGTGTCACCCACCTGGGGGAGGGGTTACTGCCCTTTGTGATGTCATGAAGGGAAAATCTCCAAACAGCCTGTTTGAGCACACATTTTCTGAAAAGTGGAGCAGGTGAAAGATGGAGAGGATGAAAGTTTCTCATTATTGGAAGGTTTGTAGACTAGGGACACATATAGGTGTTTGAAAACCATGGTAAAGTGTATTTTGCATAATATGTGACCATTGAAAGAGAACAAAGTGAGGCATCATAATGAGTAGTTACTCAGCACTGAGTCATTACCTGATCATTTGTTAATTATTGTGCATTAGGTGTTACCATTTTATCTGTATCCAAGATTAAAAACCTTTCAATGATAGGTTTTAAATTGTAATTATTTCCCATGGTTTGTGTTTTTACCCAATGAGTACGGATCCTTTACTATGTTTTTGTTTTATGGGCTCAATTAAAAACTTCTCTGTGTGCTATGTTTCTTTACTTAAATCACTTATAGGAAAACACTCTTTTTAGAAACTCTTGGAATTCATCATCAGCTGAGTCGAATGAATACCACCACCGTGTCCTGCTCGGGGAATGAACTGCTGTGAGCTGGCGAGGTGCACCTGCCTTCTGCCAGGCCGCCACAGAGCTGCAGCCACGCCAGCCAGCCTACAGGCGCTTTTAGATAACTCCTGTCTGATTAGCTCCTTAGGAGGACATTGTTCCAAAAGCAATTCACTAGACTCCCAGTATTAATTTAGTCCCGAGAGAGAGGCCCATCCATCGTAGGTAGGACGGGCCGTGCTCTCGGCCAACCCTGCGGCCTGCTAATAGCACGGCACCTCCTGGCCTGTCACTATAAGTGATAGTCTCTGCAAGTTTGTTGCCTGGTTGTGTGTTTCTCCCATCGGGCAGTGCGTCTCCCCTCCCTCCACCTCGCTCCCTCTTTCTCCCTCCCTCTCTGTGAGTGGTGGTTCAGGGCAGGTGTCTCCTCTTGTCACTTCCATCACTCACGCTGCTTGACGAAGGGAGGACACAGTTGGGAACACGACGGGAGCAGCCGGTGATTCATTGAAAGCTCACCTCTCTCCATGAAAGGGAGCAAGAGAGGAAAAAAACATGCTGGTTGCCTTTTTGGGTGTTTGTGAGAGCTGCCAGCAACAAGGAAACAGGTAGAGACTGTGAAAATGCTTCCAATCTCGCTGAAGCTGGGAGAGTTACTCCAGAGTTGTTTTGAAAATGAGAGGTTGACACGTTCACTGATGTGTGATACATGTTATTGATGTAGAACACGAGATGTTTTAAACCAACAGAGGGTCCCAGGTGGTTTATGTAGAGAACAAAGTGTGTCCTCCAACAGGTTTGTTGTTGTTACACCGTATTGTTGGGAGAAGGTGAAGGAGACTGTTACGCCGGACTTTAAATTAGAAGGACTTCTGTCGGTTAGAGCGGGTGAAGGCCTGTTCAGCAGAGAAGTTTCAGACACGTCCACTTACTGTGTCAATGTAAAGCAGTTACATACTGTAGATATATTTTACATGCAGAGATGGATTGAACATTTCTTATTAATGCAGGTCTATAAAACAATCTTTATTGCATCAATGCAATTGACCTTTTGTGCAAGATTCTTTCCAGTAAATGACCCTAAAAAGGAAAGGAAACCTTTTCTACAAGTACAATCTGTTGAGTAAAAACAGGATCAAAAGTGTCCTTTCATTTACATTCTTAAGCTACATTCGTTTTTTAATGTTAAGTCTGAGTCACTTTTACCAAATAAAGAGCTATAAAGCCAATCTCTGAACACATCCGCTATCGCCTGATGGCAATATAGCCTCTCGGAGTGAGGGCCACATTTTCAGGGCTTCAGGCATAACTGGGAGTTGGCCATAATGGACTTTTAGCCACTACTTTCCTTTCTGAGCATTGCCTTTGTTTTTCATTCTTTATCTGGGTCGGCTGTGGCTCAGTTGGTAGAGTTGTTGCCTCTCAACTGTAAGGTCGAGGGTTCGATCCACAGCTGGGCAACATGTTCGATGCAAGACACTTAACCCCGAATTGCTTCTGCTGCTTCGGTGGTGGTGTATGAATGGGATGAGTTACTTCTGAAGGATGATACTACATAGCAATCACTACCATCTGTGTGTGAAAGGGTGTGACATGTAGTGTAAAAGCGCTTTGAGTAGTTGGAAGACTAGAAAAGTGCTTTATAAGATCAAGTCCATTTACCATTAATCTAATTTAACCTTAATTTAACCAGTCATTAACCCATTGAGATCCAGATCTGTTTCACAAGATTGACCTGGCCAAGAGGGCAGCAGCACTTGTCATGATTAAGACAATCAGATTAAGTTGGTGTCAAGAGAAGACAGAACAGTTTGTTCGCTGCATTTATTTGCAGGTGTCTGCTCAAAGAGATTAGTTGATGATAAATAGCCATCAGATGATTGCGTGATCATGTACTGCCTCCTTTGTAGAAGGTTTCACTGCAAACAGTAAAGCTCACTGAAACGCTAACAGAAATTAAAACGGCTGTGTGAGGTCACGATTTGCTCTGCCAAGAGAGCAGCAAAATTGCTTTCAGTGTAAACTTTGGTTAAATGTTTAGAGGCAATGTTGGAATCAAGCGACCAATAATGGAACATAAATTGACTGCAAAAGATCACAAACTGTAGTTCTCATGCCAACAAAGGAAGTCTGCCTTCTGAGTGTCACTACTGTGTGAATGATTAAGTTATTACCTGTTATTTAGAAGACCATTACAAAGTTATCCAGAGAGTTGACTTGTTTAATTGTGAATGTGATATGTTGTGTTTCTTCTCACATTGTAGGAGTTTTGTTTGACATAAAATAAAATCGGAGCAGTTAGGTAAATGGATGGTAAATCTTTGCAGTTCCTCTTATCTTACTTTCTTTCTCCTCTTGTCCATCAGCATCACCAGCCAGATGTTTGCCTCGTCCCTTGATGTGTTTCTACATTAAAAAAAAAACCATCCACAATATGCCATCATTAGAGTCGGGGGAGGGTATATGATGTCATTAAAAAAAAGGAAAGAAAGTGCAGGATTATTTTATTCAGCCAAATGTTTCAGTCGTTCCCTGCGGTTGTGTCAGACGGTAAAGCTACAGCCTCAAGGTTAAAGCAGCACTGAGCCCACAGCAGCCCGTGTGACTGGCTTCATTATAGATCCTGTGTTTATTGATTCAGGTTCATTAAAGCTGCTGCATAATGCATGTCAAACACAGCATATAGTTTAATTAGACCATTTCACGGGTGTTTTAGTGTCAGACTGAAGCATGACAGGTGGTGGTGGCAAATGAGGTAACAAAGTGCACATTACTATATTACACATATACTCCATGTGCATGGATGTATACATGGGGGGCATCACTGTTTGAAAAGCAGAGCCAGTGCTGGGGTCTGAAATATTTCAGATGCAGTACTGCCATCAAGTGGCAATATATCCAAAGTATCAGAGACTGCACAACTGGGCATTCAAAGATTTTAAAGAAATACTGTGAATGCACTTTCTCTATGGAAGCGATTAGTGATCAGAATTCAAATGATAAAGCTAATTTGAAAATTAAAATCCATTAACAGAAATTAATTTTCAGAATATGGGTGTATTATTTGACTCAAAAATAAAATGATGATTAATTTATCTAATTTCAATTTTAGTTTTCAACTTCAAAAATGCACATTCTTAAAAATGAAAATGAAGAAAATGACATTTGCTTTTTCATTTTCAAAAAATGCCCCGCTAAATTTGTATCATAATTCAAATGAAAAAGCTAATTTAAAAATGAAAATACAGTAACAGAAACACGTTTTAACTTTCAGAATATAGGTGCATTATTTGACCTATATTTAAAATGAATATTCAGTCATCCAATTAGCATTATACTTTTGCTCTCTGTGTATGCATATTGTATGACAGAATTCAAATGAAAATGAAAAGGTCTTTGACTTTTCATTTTCAAAGTTGCCGTGCTAAAAAGTGATCATAATTCAAACCAACTCGAAAATGAATTGGCAAAGTGGACGGCGCAGGAAAGTGACGTCAGACTTCAGCTCCCATCGCTTCCATACTTTCTCTAACATAAATACTTTTTGTATAAGTTTTGATTCTTAAATATTTTTTTTCTGGGCCTTTCCTTTATTTGATAGGACAGTAGATAGAGTATGAAATAGGTAGAGAGAGAGAGAGAGAGGAAGGACATGCAGGAAAAGGAGCCGCAGATCGGACTTGAACCCGGGGCCGCCTGCTCTGAGGACTATAGCGTCCGTACATGGAGAGTGAACTAACTGCTAGGCCAGATGCACCTCATAACTTTTTTTTTCTCTAAGAGACAGCCGTCTGAAATGAGACACTGCATTCTTTCTTGTATGAATTGAAAGTATTGGCCCTACTAGATATTCAGCTCATGGTACAAATAACGTGCTATACTTTATTTAACATTCATCATCATCTTCATTTTCTGTAGATTTTCTTAAAAAATGTTATGGCTTGAACATTCATATTGTGTATTTATTCTATAAAAGCTCAATTTTCTTGCTGTTCCTAAATACTAAAAATGTTTTGATTGCTTTGATGCTTTGGCACATTTTATTTAATTTCACAAACCTTTGAGATTTGATAAAATATTGAATAAAAATAAAACATTTAAATCATTCTTAGCTTATATTTAGAATTATTTATGGCATTGGAAGATCTTCTGAAGCACATTAGAAAAAAGTTTTATCCAGAGTTTTCCTTTTCTCTGAAGCTGTCCTTGTGCTATTCTCCCTTTTCATCCTGGTAAACAATACACCAGTGCTTGCTTGCAGAATGAGTAGTGTGTTGATGAAAGACCCCGGCTTGTAAACCAAATATGATGTTCATGAGGCACACCTCCTCAGCAGGACTTGAGTTTTGAGATTCCCAACATGAAATTATTTCCCACTTGTCATTTGTGTTATGCTTGATTAACAACAGAGCTCGAGTAAATAACGTTAATGAGGTTTATTTCACTGAGAGACAAGTCTGGAGCGTGCTGCTCGAGATCACAAAACAAACAAGGATTTTGTAAGAAAAGGGGAGAATTCACCTGACGCGCATTTAAATCAGACAAGTTCCATTTGACGTTTGGGGAAATATTTTTCTACGTCTCCCAAATGAAGCGAGGAGTCGACGCCAGAACCTGTTTGTTTTGTTAATAAATGACAAAATTCTGCAAAGGCACTGATGCGGTTGTTCCCGCTGTAGACTGTGTGTGTAAGCAGATCAGAGTCTTTGTTCTATACGTGTTAGCTCTGTCGTCAGCAGAAACCTGTCATCATGTTAATGCTGCTGCAAGGGGAACATGAGGAGAAACTAAGGAACCTATCATAGTAAGACTTGAAAAATGGAGCAAAGTCTCTTTTTTACACTCCTCCAAACCAAGGCGAGGTTGTTTATCACTGCGGGAAGATGTTTGGTTGCCTCTCTGGTACGTCTGCTCTGGGCCCTAAAGCTGATTTAGCTACAAGAGCACGTTGTCTTCAAAGCATGTCAAGATTTTTCCACGCACACTAATGAGGTAAATGGATGGCTTTTGTTTTCCTCACAGTTTTAACTTCCCCCAAAGTGCTCTCATGACTAATACACGAGCTGTTGCGGAAATCAGCCTTGAGCATTTAATCAAATTTTTCACTCTACAGAGTGATCAATTTGTGCTGCAATATTCATCTGCCACACACACACACACACACACACACACACACACACACACACACACACACACTCCCCCCCCCCCCCACACACATACAGTAGCCTATATATGTCAGCAGAAAAACAAAAGAACAGCTGCTATTTATTCTCATTAAAACAAGTCACTTGGAAGGTAAAATGCTAGTGTGACAATAATGTTGCTGTGACAGATTGTTGTTCCCTTTTTAAATGTCGGTAGATTGTGTGGAAATCATGCAAATGTCTATATATTTATACACCACACTGTACCTACTGTGATCTAATCACAAGGAAGGAAAATGAGTTCAGACACTACACGTCTCTGTAAGAGGGAAAATAAAAACACAGATTTGTAAAGTATTTAGATCTCAAAATGAAAGTTTTGATATCAGACTTGACACAATGCATTGGCAGTTTTTCTTCTAGAAATGTGTGGCTTTGTACAGTAATATAAAAGCTGCCCCTGGGTCTATAATCTGACTTCCAACCCTTAAGTGAAACAGAAAAGATTTACAGGCTCCTTAATGGAGAAACTGAAAGAATAAAAGAATCCCCCACTGGCTTGTGTTTATGTGCATATTAACAAGCAGACTTAAAGGATTGAAAATATAAAGGACATGAATAACTTACAGTAACAGTCACTCAGGGTTGTGGTACCATGGGCCTGGTTTGAAAAAGAATGACTGGAACTTTGAAATCTTTCTATTTTTCTATATACAGGATCAGGCAAACCATTTTACCAATTTTTGTCCTGTTTTTATTTTTTTTTTTTATTTTTTTTTATGAAGAACTGGAAAGGATCAACCTGATCCAAATAAAGGCTTTTAAGGAGTTCTAAATCCTGATTTCCTGTGCTCCAAACAGAACTTCATATACATAGTCCACAGGGGGCGCCGACATTAACACATAGAGTTGTTTTAGTTTCATATTTTATGTCTGATATTAACAGCTACTTTATAAAATATATTATTGGGTAAAAAAAGTGTTTACTGCTTAACAACCCTAATGTTTGAATACTCTTCTATGTCACAGTAGAAGTTCTTAAAATCCTTTTGCCCATGAATAACATGTCATTATGATTCAGTCATGTGATTGTAAGGTGTTGATGTAAAGCAGCAGGCCTTCACCGGCTGGGTTTCTGTATATTATCAATGTAATATGTAGCTCTAGTATATCGTAACGTTTCTGAGTATTACTTTACTATGATTGTATTATATTTCTATTGTACATTCTTACTTTGTATCAGATGACCTGTCAGGTGACTCCAGGGGTTGTTCATACGGAGGTGTGTCTCCTCGTGTGTGATTTGAAGCAGCTTCTGGTGTGCAGACTCTGTCTTCCTTTTTATGTCTTTATTTCAGTCCAGCGCCCGTACTTAATGTTGTGGATGTGCGTGCTGTTTTATAAGTATTTTTTAAAGAGGAAATTCAGTAATTCAAGAGCAATAAAAACAAACAAACAAAAAATATCAATATTATGTAAAAAATGTTGTTCTGTTTGACCTATACTTTTTACCGTATAACATTTTGTTCCTATAATCCAGCTCTCTGCAGAATCAGAGATATTCCAATAACACTTAAAAGTTTCAAACTACACAAGCTGAATATTTTTTTATCCAGATTTGCAGACCTGATATTTTTCTTGTTTGTAATCCTCATTTACTTTAGAACAAATCTGTTTTCAAGTTTTGACTCTGCTATGCTAGAAGACTAAACTGGGTTTTGTTGTTGGCAGCCGTGTACCACGCTGTGCTGTTAATGAGCTAAAGCGTTTTCAATATGTCAAACTGTTCCTTCTTTATTATCATTAAATACGGTGTGAACTTGTGAGCACTGATTTGTGAAAGAGCTTATATTGTCAAGTTTGTGCAAAACTGTTGTGTTGTAGAACATCAAATATATATATATATATATATAATTTTTTTTTTTTCCAAGGGTAAAATATATATTGTTCATTTCATTGGCTCTTTGTGTTCTTTAAGTTGACAAATAGAGTGTGCTAAACGGCTTTTTCTGCAAATCAGTAGTTCCCCGAAACCAAGAATCTCACCAGACGGCTTCAAGCCTCTATGTAGGCCAGTGAAACGGTTCTCTTCTCAGCTCTAGAGAGCAGCTCTCCCCGGCAGCCCTGCAGTGTTCTGCTTCCCCCAGAAAGCTTCCAGAGAGCTGGCCAATCAGAAGAAAGTGGACACGTGGGCCTGAAAAAGACAGCTGCTGAAACAAACGTTTTCAGGAAGACACCAGTACGAGATAAATAAGGAAGTTTTTAAAGCTGCAAATCATGCAAAGCTGCTCTATAGGTTTAACATCATGAAAGGTGAAAATGAGTACGATAGGTGATCTTTACCGTTTTCCCCTCAGATGTTTTCTTCAAAGCTGTGTTCACAGGGCTGATTCTTGAGAGTTGTCTCCATTTGTGACTCCAGGAGCCTGCACTACGAAGCAGGATTTGGGGTTAGCGAGGTAACTTGAGGGTTTAACCTGGATTTTCAGTATACCTGAACCATAACCTGCTCCGGAGAAGGTTATGTTCGAGATAAGAGACCAACCTGTGAAAATCTGTGCGGAATAACTTCGTCTGTCGGGCTCTTTGTGTTGTAGTTGACACACCTAACCAAAGAAGTAAATACTCTATTAAGCTTGGATGGGCTTCTGTTAAACCATGTTATGCTAAGCTATTTGCTTGTAGTTGATTCCACTGCAAGCCAACACCTTCAGCCTGGTTACCATTTACGTATCTGTACGGAGGCAAGTCAACAGGAAGTCCATAGATTCCAATGGGAATCCCCTCTGTAATGTTTCGGTCTAGAATGTGCTTTGAGTAAGTTAGAAAATAACAACTTTTTGCTGTTGATTTTCGGAGAGACTGTATGACAACGTGCTAGCTTGGCTAAAAGGCATGCTTACTAGCTAACAGGCTATTTCCTTTGATTCAGTTGCCGATGTTGATTGTAAAGCAAGTTTGTGTGATTAATTAATAACTGATCAAGTTTTAATTCATTGTGAATCTGAATAATGTTAATAATCTGCTAAAATATGGTCATACTTTACAACCAGTCTTTATCAGTTTGATATTAATTACAGTCAGATCTGTCAGTTTTGATATGAAATAAAGTCTACCTCTTTATCAGTTTGTTAAAATGAACAAAATGAGCCTCTCCCCCATGGCTTCGGGTAGCTTCTGACAGGTTTGAGCTGCTAACATTCCCCTCTGCTGTTCTCTTTTTGTTCATCATAGAGAATCACAGAACAGACAGTAACAATCGCACACAGGAGGACAGCAGCAGGATTTGTAGTGTGTACTGTGAGAGCCAACCGTTTCTATTTGGTATTTACAAGTTCTAAGTTCAAAGTGAAACCAAACAATGTTCATTGTCATGTTCTGAAAAAGAACAAGAAAATGAGTCGAAAGGCGCTTTTCACCATGTACGTTACCTGATCACTGTTGTTTTTCTTGATTTCTCCTGTTAGGAGGATTTCTTCAGCAGACCTGATGAGAGTGTGGGTGGGAGTGTGCCGATGGAGGAGCTCAGACAGATAGGGGGGGAGCAGGGTTATTTGTTGGTGATAAGAAGTTTGAAGTGAAGTCAGTGGAGGTCATGAAGGACAGGGGTGATGTGGTCATGGGTGTAGGAGTGTGTTAGAAGAAGAGCAGAACAGAATTCTGGATATATTGTAGCTTCTTGAGTGTTTTGGATGATGATGAGACTATCGCAGAAGTCTAGTCTGGAAGAGATGAATGCGTGGGTGATGATCTCATCAGCTGAAAAGGAAAGGGATGAAGGGAGGGTGGCAATGTTGAGATGGAGAAGGGCTGTTTTAGTGATGTGTTTGATATGCCAAGGTTACAGATGCAGAAGGGAGCATGGTGGAACTGTCGATGGAGAGGGGGATGTTATGGGTGTAATTTGTCCTTACTGGTTGAAATATCTGTAATCTTTTCTGGTCAACATGAGCTGCTCTGTATCGAGTTCAGAGAAGAATGCTTTATCCTAAAATCATGTGAAAAACATTGGACATGATATCAGTGTTTAATATAGTGAGCATGCCTCACAGAGCCAGTAGCTCTAAACCTTAAGTTGTGTTATTTTGATGCATTCAAAAGCAATTAGTTAAAAAGAAGGCACAAATTAAAATAAACTCACAAACAATGAGCCATGGCAAAGCCTTGCATAAATGATTTCCATCCCAGAGCTCATTAGCTGACTCTACAAAGTTTATAACCACTCTGGACCCAAGACAAAAATCAACACAACAGCAAGAAGAGAAACACAGACCACTGATCGAAAATGCTAAAGACAATTTATTAGTAGACACTCATCAGCCAGAAATGATAACCACCTGAAGAATGTCTTCCTGAAATACACCATTTGATTGGCAGTGTAAAATAAGGCAAAGGGCTTTAGATCATATTTTTTTTTACACTTTTGCACCAACGATTAACAGTTATACATTCACTTGTTACTGTAGTTACGCTTTTGATTAATCTGTCCTTACACCCACATACCGAGAACAATTCATTAGCAGGGAGCAGGGGCTGACAAGAGTATCTGCAAGATTAGTACTCATTATAATGCAGCAGCTGTGTTGGTCAGAGCTAACTTACACAGAATCTGACCACAACCTAAACAAAGATTAACTTTTGGAATAGCAGAAGCCAACGCACTATACTGACAATAGCTCATACAGATACCATCACCGTGAAAGGGTTATACCACCAAATTTGTTAAAGACCTTCATAAGTTGATTATAGTGTGTATAGATTTGTATATCATAGTATACCATTGATTCATAGGTGAGTATGTGTCGTTATTTTATAAAACACAATTTCCAATTAGCTGCAAAGCTCACACAGTAACTGCTACTTTAAAGAGGACTGTTTGGGTTGTTCCTGAAATCACAGTTCATCATTACATGTCGGCTATTTTCCGGTGACAACATGCTTAGGGTATGAAAGCCAAATGCCATCATAATGTCATACTATTGTGTTCGAGGTCGGCAAACTCTATAAAAATAGCAACAGCTAACAGGTTTTACCTTACTACGTCCATATTGATGAGCAACTGGAAAAAGAGATTTGAGAGTAGAAAATCCAGAAGACAACCGGCCATATGTCAAGGTAATTATTAGAGTTCTGATCGAGTAGTCTGATTGGAGGACAGGCATTTTATGAATTTTGGTATGGAGAACATCACTGGGACCTATACCTATTTTAAAATAGGTTTCATTCCTGGCACCTCGGCCAGGTGCTCTGAAAACAGTTAACATTAAAGCAGCATTTTTTTTATATTGCCAGCTGTTTTACATCAACCAGCCACAGAAAAACACACTCTGATTTCCCTGCTTGCACAATAAATTAAAACAAAAATACACATTTACACAAAACCAAGTAGCGGCTCTGTGGTAACCATGGACACAATAAGAGCAGGAGAGTGCAGGAGTATGTTTGGGTTGCTCTGCAACAGTTCAATAACTCTGATAAAGTCAGAGTAAAAAATTGCGCTGTTTGTGTTCACACATGAACACACTTTTCAGCAGTTTTGTGCAAGTGCACTTATATTTCCAATCTTGACAAAAGCTAACATTAGCATTCAACCTCTTTCTTGCTAACTATAACTTTTGATAGTAAAATAATACACAATTAAAACTGGATACATCCTGGCAACTGTGTTAGCCAGCAGTCATGTTGGCCAGCTAACGTCAGTGTTGTGTGCTAATGTTGAGCTACGCTAACGAGTGTGTTGTTTTTACTTTAAATATGGCCTCGTGTTCTTCTGGATTTGCTCTTTTCGTTGTGCTTTCAGTTGCTGATCCAAAAGGGGTTAAAAAATGAATGATTTTTTTCAGGATCCCTCTGCTTATGATTTTTGCAAACAGCAGTGAGTGTACAACATAGTAACAGCATTTGTCGTCAGAGGACAGTAGCCACCAGGTGGTATAATGAAAAGCTTGTTGTTGTGTTTTTATTTGAAATATATACCGTCACCCTCTTTGGATAAAAACCGACCTTTCTATCGTGGTTTAATTTTCACTGTGTTTTACTTTGTTTATTTAAAGAAGCCTACAGCAAACTTAGACTTTTTAAAAAGGAGCTAGAAACTCAAATTGTGTTAGCTCACGTCTCCATTCAGTCAATGACACCACATGATTATTCAATGACTTCTTCTGTTTCCTTTTGCCTCACATTAAAAGTCTAGACATGTCTTATTTTATACAGGGGTGTAATAGATTTCTCATGGTAAAATGAATGTGCAGTTTCCACAGGTGTGCTGATATAAAAATGACTTTAGTGCAAGCTGGATGGTGTGTTAGCAATATAGCAGTCTAATAATGTTAAACGCATGATAAAGCATCTTCAGTGAGCGTCTTGTAGCAGTGTGCAATATATAATATGATCCCAAAAGATGCAGGACAACAGTTTAAAAACAACTGGACAACTCTTTCAGTATCTCTCTCTCACACACACAAACACACGCACAGTGGAGTAGCTGTGGGTAGAAATGTCGTTAGCCAGGATGGGTACTGTAAATAGGTGGAATGCAGCTCATCTGTACAGGGTCTATAGAGTCCAAACAGGTTGGGATAAGAAAGAAAGAGCTAGTTTCCAAAAGTTTTTCTAAAAAAAAAAAAAAAGTACCTCCAAAGCACCGAGTCATATGAATGAAAGCGCACATGTTTGCAGTCATTGAGCGTCTTGAGAGTTAGACTTGTGGTTTTCAGCTGGTGGATACTTAGTTTTGGAAAGAAACTCTTCTGTTACACAACACTCTACACTGCTATTACTGAAAGAACAATTAATGACATCAAAAAGAGAAATAGACATACCTTCACCAAGAAGCACTAAATATATAGATTTTAGAAATACATAGAAAAATATATAATCATCTGAATGCCCATTATACAATTTTACACAGTAGTGTCAGAAAAAGCCTATAAGGTGGTGTACAATAGATGCGTTACATACAGAGAGTTACTGTAGGTTACGTACATGAGCGTGTTGTTGAGTGATGGCTGTTCAGGGTTGGTTAGTGTGATGGATGGAGAAGTTTGGGCATGCCCTTTTTTTTTCTTTATTATCTCATTTTGCTCAAAAATGCATTTTTAAACCGACATGAAAACCAGTCAGAATTTTTTTTACAACCTTTTTTCTGCTTGATTTTTGCTCTTGTGAATGTCATCCTTTTGCCCGGCAATACTGTTAACTAAATCTGAAAATTGAATATTTTTTAAGTCAGGAACACTGACAGGCATCAGAAGATATTTTCACCCCATATTTTCACCTTGCAAGAACCTTGACTTCCTGTTTCTAACATCAGCCCACCCGTGTGTATAGTATACCTCATGTGATGTGGAACCTTCAGCACATGTGTTAGACTAAAGCACAAACCGAACCGTCAAAGTTAGAAGTACAAAAATGCTACAATAAGTGCACACAGCTTACAAGTGGGCAGCACTTGACACATTCGAAAGATTTATAATGTATGTATTTTCCGTTTGTTATGGTTCTTGTTAAAAACCTTTTACACAAAATATATTTGTTAGTATGCGTTGTATAGAGGTAAACAGATGCCTGACCTTCAGAGTCAAATAGTAATTGCAAATATTTCTAATTCAGTCATTCTAACGTTGAGTCTATAGCTCATGGCCATGATAATAACTCGATCACAAACTCATGCATCAAAAAATCTAACATTTTGGTGTGATTCATATGACTGTAGGTGGAAATACTGAAATCAGTTCTAAATGAAGAAAAAACGATTAGAACCTTTATCAAACCCCTCCGATGTGGGGACTTTGATGAATCATTTGCAAATGCTATCTGACTCACAGTTAGGCACGATTTAAAGCCTGTTGAACAATTATGAACTTTTCTTTAGAAGCATTACATTTATAATTTTAATATCATACCTCACCATGTACCATGTAGTGGATAAATAGTTTCATTTCAAATTCAATTTAGAGGATTTCATACACAATATCACATGAGCCATCTCATCTCATAGTGGGGTTCAAATGAAGATATTCTGGTAGAAATGTTTTCGTAAAAAGCAGCTTTTGTGAAATTCAGAGAAAGTTCCGTCTCTGATCGTTCTGCTTTGATGCAAAGATCCATATGAGTGTGTGAGTGGGGCCTCTTTATGTTAAGGTTTTCTGTCAAGGTAGAGATGAAGACGTAGTGGAATGTGATTCAGGCGTCACGATGGGAGTCAGTCAGTATAAATCTTTAAAAGGTTTGGAATAGTTAAACATCAGATAATCCATGTAGTAGAAGTCGTAAACCCGCTGTCTCTCCAACGTGCTGACCTGTGTAAAGTATTTTTGTGTGATCTGCATAGAGGTCCTCTTGTCCGTTGGGTTCCTGTCTTTAAAAGTGGGCAGCGTGAGGTTGGACGGCGCTCCAGTCAATCGCAAGAGAAAGTTGGACTCCTCCTCCATGTTCTCGAACTTGCCGATGAAGTCGTAGTCTATGAGACACGGGTTGCAGAGCTGGTTGGCCTGCTCCCAGTGGATGTCCATTCCCACAGGCCGGTGGACGTCAAGCAGGTACTGGACAAACTCCTTAAACGTGACCCCGCTGCCTGTCTTCAGAGCCGCCCAGGATGGGTTCACGCGATACTTGGAGATTATGGGTTTCCCGAACAGGGAGTGGTAGTAGTTGTTGGGATTTTCAAACTTGTCCCTGTAGGCCGACACCATTCTCTCCAGCGGCTCTCGCACAAACATGACCTTGGTGTAGGTCTCCAGACGGTGCATGATTCCTTGTCTGTCAAAGCTGTCCAGCTTCTTCAGATGGTGGCCGTAGTGGACTGTGTCATGTTTGATGCTCTGTGCGTTGGGGGCCTGACCCGCCAGCACCATCAGGGTCCTCTTCCAGTTGGAGCAGCCTGCTTTGGGAACCTGGCAGTACAGCAACTTGTACTTGTCCTCCACAAAGATGTGTTTGACATGATGACGAGTGATGGTCCTGGAGATGCTGCTCTTGTACTTAGCACACATCTCCTTCATCAGCTGTCGACGTGCTTCCAAGATGTCAGAGAGCTTTTTCCAACTCTCAGGGGAAAAGGAGCCCATAAAGGCAGAGGAGGAAGAGGAGGAGGAGGAGGAGACAGAGGATGAGGAGGAAGAAGAGGAGGAGGCCGAGGAGGAAACATGGCTGTTGTTTTGATGATTCGGAGGGCTTGTTTTCAGCAGTTTGCGCTGTCTTTTGGAGACATGAAGTGAGCCTATGTCCTGCTCCTGGGACCCAGGGGTGGCTGTCTGTCTGCTCTCCTCAAAGTGTGGGAACTGCATCGGAGGGATCGGGCTGGACAAGATGCTCACTGCTGCCTTATGTTCCTGATAACCATCAGATTTGCCTCTTTCTCTCTCTCTTTCTTGTGTTGAAAGGGTCTATAAAACAAAGACAACACAGAATGTAGGAGTCAGCAGACAGGGTTTTTACATCAAACTGCAATATTTTCATATGACCATGTGATAAAATATGACCAAATGAACCTAGAATGGATTCTTTGTGCTGGTTTATCTGAGTTTTATCAACACAAAAATGACATGGCCTGCAGTACTCAATCAGGCCACTTGGTGTTGCTGTTTCACTACCCCTCAAAAAATTTCTAACTTTGTTGCATGCAAATGTCACACTGCCTAATGCCATCTCTGACCTATCAGTAAACTGAGCCGTAACATCATATAAATGTCTTATAAACACTTAATGGTGAATCTAAATTAAAATCATCTACTGCCTGATTAGCATCATTTGGTGCCCTGGGCCATCATGCATTCTGACATTTTATTTCAATTACATGCTGTAATGGCATCATAAAGCCAATGGACTGCATGTCTAATTTTAATTTTACAACAGACAAGGTGATGAGACCGTCATGAATCTCTGCTCATCCTCCTGCTGACTTAAATGGTCATATTCTTTCATCTGCAGGGACATCTGGAGGGGGAAGAAAAAAAAAAGGAAGGAGTGGTTCCTCCCCTGTCTGTTTAATGTGCAAGGCGAGCGCAGGGCAGAAACCTATTCACCAGACAGCACGTACTTCAGAGGTTTGCACTGATGTGAGCCTCTCATCGGTGCTGACGATCACAGCAGAGATGAGAGCAAGCAGGGGTCAGCTGAGAGAGGATACAGTAGTAGGAGAGCGGCATGTCTGACATAGAAACCCCATTCATGGATTATCAAACATGATACAGCTTTCTGTGATACTATTTTAAACGTGTAACAATAGAATGATAAAATGAAGCTGGCGTCGATGTCTTTAGGGGATCGTGATAAAAATGTACCTTGATAAGAATTATGAACTTTTTACTCAATATGGAAAGATTAGACAGCCCAGCTGGAATAGTGACTAAAGCCACTTAGTCATCAGTTTTCTTATTTTGCATGAAGTGTATGAACACATTCAACCCCTGTTATCCTCCAACTATTGTTTTGACATACTTTATTAATCTTTGAGGTTTACACTTGTTTATTAGGAGACACATATATACACACACATAGGCTTGAAATACACACATGCACAAACAGGAGCTGTGGACATGCATTAATGGAGAGATGTCAGAGTGGGGCTGCTACACATTGCTACGCAGAGAGTGCGTGCAGGGGGTTCGGTGCCTTGCTCGAGGTCACCTCGGCAGTACTTGGGAAGTGATCTGGCACCTCTCAACTTCCATATTTTTGGTTTGCACCGGGACTTGGAACAGGTGACCCTCTCTAATGACTGAGCTACTGCCTGTGCTTTTTTCTTTTTTGCAGCTCATCAGACATCCTGTGTTCACTGCAGAGTCTCTGACAGGCTTTAATCTATAAAGTAAACACTCTTCATTTAGTGTTTAAGCTGTTATAATTTCTAATTTTCTGCAAAAACATTTTCTTCCACAAAAAAATGCATGACCAATGGAAGATAAAAAAAACCTGAACTCAATCAGCAAGACACTTATATCTAATGTGAAACTGCTATTTGCTTCACTTTTTGTGTCTATCAGTTTAAGTGATCTTTAGTGAATAGAAAACTGTGTGAGACAACTGAAGTATACGACTATATGATACTATATTTTGATCAGGATATTTATTAGAATAAATATCAATAAAAAATAAATTGTAATAAAATTATTAGTCACATTATCGCGCTCTTTGATGAAGGCGTGGAAAATTTAGCACATTAACCCGCTGTGATTGATATTTTTTAACCTTGAAGTTATCATTTTAGGTTGTTTGGTCAAATGTAAACAAACTCATCTTGATGCAAATAACTGTAAAAGTTGTGAGGCGAAATACTAATGGATCGTCATAGTAAGTTATTATCTTGTCGCTTTTAGTGCTGCAAAATCCAAATGTTTTGATTGAACTTGTAAATCAGTGTGACGTTTGTTTATCTAGCTGGACTAGTTGTAAATAATCCAAAAATATAAACACAAGAAAGTAGAGCCTGACCAATTAATCAGCCAGACGATCATATCAGCCGATTTTAGCATATCCAGTGACTTTGGCTAATGTTAGCGCAAATAATAATAATTACAGAGTTACTAGATTTATTCAACAGTCAAATAGCATTTCATTTGAGTATCATTGTATTACACTAGTAGTTCTCTTTCACCAGTAATCCTATATGGATTACAACAAGTATTATCACTCTGCAGAACATCGAGGGGTGATGCAGGTACATGAAGTTTTTCCAGTTGAGTCACCATCTTGTCCACATGATACTGTAAATCTTTTCCACCAGTGTTTGATAACTGCACAATGCAATAAATGTGTATATCTATATCTATCTATCCCACAGACGGAAGATAGATCTAAGAAAGATATCAGCTGATATGTCATCGATATCGGTCGGGCCCTACATGTAAGGGACTTTCTACTGTAAGAGTTGCAGAAAGGGAAGTGGAGGTCTGGAGGTACTGGGACATTTACTCAGTGAAGTCTGACTGGCTGAACACACAGTGCGAGGTCGGCCTCTCCTGACTGATGCTATCAGATACGCTGAGAGGTACAAGGCCCACAATCACTTTTGAGCTACAGATAACAGTTTAGAACAACCGGCGTATCTGTGTTTTGGGAGACATGGAGTAAACACTTACCTCTCTGGACTGCCGTGGAGTGCTTCCAAGCTTCACGCCTTGGGGAGAGAGAAAAGAGAAAAGAGACACAGAAAAAATCAGCACTTAGGTAAACAACATGGTTTTCAGCTCCTTGTGGAAGAGAGGTAGGAGCTACTGATGCATCAGAGGCTGCGATAATTTAACGCTTCTTTCACTTAATCGTCTACTTTTGATCTGCACGAAAACCACAGCTGATCATCTCGTCCACAGAGGGAAGACAGGTAGCTCTATCTGTGTAATGAGCTGCCACAAGCATGAGAAGTTGGTAAATGAGTTGTGTGCCAGTAGCGAGGAGTGAGGATGAGACGGGGGAGGGGGGGGAGAAAAAAGCACATGGAAAGAGAGGGAAAACGAGATGCTATTTGTTTTAATTTGGGAGAAGTAAGAAAGAAAGAGAGAGAGGGGGGGGGGAAGAGAGAAATTAAATAAAACTGAGAGAACCAGTCGACTCTCTCTGGGATAGCTGGAGAGTGATAAAGACATTCAGAGTGGTTTTGTGGCAGCCTCGGGGACAGGTGGGAATGCGTATCGGCAGATGTGTGGCAGCAGGACAGACGATGCGTTTAGCGCTCTGTCTCCAGCTGGACATCTCCTTTCCTACGGTCCCCCCCCCATCCCACTGATAGATAATCAGGCTGACAGCTCTGAGTGGGGCTGCATGGCTGCTGATGGGGGGGGGGAACGCAGACACCTCAGCCTGAGTGGCCTGTCACTTCCAATCTGAGGAGGGAAGTGATGGGAACCTGCACACAGCTGGGGGGTGGGGGGGGGGGGGGAGGAGGGGCCATAGAGGCAGGCCACAACCTTCCCTAAGTAATGAGATCTGCGGATCCCTATCTCGCATTTAACCACGCTTCGCTGGGGAGGGAATAAAATGTGTTGCCCAGACGCAATGTTGTTTTAGATTAGTATGCCGCTGGAGAGCTCGGCGTTGCTGTCTGAATCTTTGCTCGTCTTCATTCTTCTGAACGAGACACGGAGGAGGGGAAAGAAAAAAAAAATGAGGAGGCTAAGGAGGCGGCGTGTGACATTTTCTAATCTTGTTTAGGTGCTGTTGTGCTATTTGATCTTCTAACCCTCATGATAGCTCATGTAGGATGTGAATCTTCTATATCAGTGTACATGCAGAAACACATGAATATTTATCACAACACACACACACAGATGCCGTCACCGGGGTAACACGTCCAAGCACAACAATAGCAACAGTCGCTCAGTGTCTGCTGTTCTAAACTGATGGAGTGGTATACGGGGCCCCCCCCCCCCCTTGTAGACCTGGCCATCTCTTCAGGAAACACGCTTACTTATTGATCTGGAAAGCCCCATCAAGGTGGTAATTGAATTCTCCAAAAGGTTTAATTGGTTCTGTTTGAGGCGTGTTTCGGCGCGGCCGTGGTTACGAGTTTGTCACAGCTGATGGTGTCAGCTCTGTCACACTTTCCCATCGCATGTCACACCTCACTCCAATTTCCAAACCTTTTATTGTGGCAGTCCTCTGAACCACTGACACAAATCAGGATACAAAGTATTTGCAGCAATCCAGCAGACTATATGACCTTGATTTATATCATTTGTTCTGCAATTTGCAAGAGAAACAAGATAAATGGAATGAATTTAGATTCAGGCGGAGGCTCTTAAACCGCACACTCTGATCTATTCAGCATTCAGGGACTAAGATGTTTTGTTGAAGGTGTTCTGAAGTAATCCACCATGACTTGATTCCATTTCATAACTCTGACAGTTTTTGCGACAAAAAACAGTTTGTGCGCTCCGTCCCTAAAAGTGTTTCACTCTCCCAAATATGTAACAAGAATTACACTTGATGAGAGAAACATTATGTCACGATGGTGAGAGTGTAACTGAAACAAGCAATAAAGCTATATAAACGGGATTTCAGGGGGATTTGTAAACATCATTTATCTTTGTAGCATCTGTTTGGTTGAGGGTAATAGTTGCTGTTTGATTGCAATTTCACACTCAGTCAATTCCACTCAGCAACTATGCTATTGATTTTTTACTGCTGCAGAGTGAAACAGTGATAAATTGTAAGGACTGAGATTTCATCTGTGAGACATGTACAGATGTAAAAGCTTCTGCAGAAGACGAGTCTTTGTACAACAAGTCGTTTTTATAAACCATCTTAAAAGTGGATGCTTCTTACAAAGGAGTATTTTGAATGTTGATTTTAGAGTTTCATTCTGCATCACTTTTTATTTATTTATTAGCTGTGTTCTGCAAAATCAACACACACGCAAAACATCTCTGCAGCACAAAGGAAAGGTTTCAGGATAAATGCATCATGTCGGATGCTGAAATGGGAAGAAAACAAATGATGAATAAAGCCAAAGTTGTTGTTTTTTAGATCGTCAGACATTAAATGCCAAACTGTGTGTTGTTCTGCGTTGGTATAACTTATTTTAGAAGCTCCAAAAAGCTTCTGGTAAACTCCTTCTTAGTCTATAGTTCACATCAAAGATCAGCAGAGGATGTCTGACTTTGATTCTTTGAGCATTTCTCTGTAATTTCACCATGACTGAAGCTGATTCAAAAAGCAGAATCTGCTGTTGAGCCTCGTCCTCTGTTGTCCTCTAAAAGCAACCTTGAGCATCCACCTCTTTCTCTCCCAGACACAAAGCCTCTGAATATTCATGCAGACGAGCCAGCATTACTACGAGGATCCATATAAACAAGGGCCACATCATTAGCGGGTCCATTATCATCCCTTCCTCTAAAAGACCCCTTGTACGTCTCTCTAACAGCGACACACATCAAACATCCTCTGTCTGCCACTGCCGCCGAGGAGGAGCAAAGGACAGAAACAATGTGAAATAATGAGCTTGTTAAGTGAAGGATTGTGGCCTGGATGTTCTGGGAGAACTTGTTTAATGGCCGGTTTGAAGCAGAGACAGGCCAGGAGGCTGCTGGAAGCCAGACAAGGCAGTCCTCCTCCAGCTCAGTATTAAGGCCAGGCCGTCACCATAAACCTTTCATTAGTCATTCAGAGCAGGTCACACTGAGCCACTGTGACCCCGACCAGCTGCACCCGACGAACCACCCACACCTGCACTGTGCTCACACGCTCCTCCTTCACTTGACTCTATGTGGGAACACAGGGCTCAGGCCTGCTGGTGCGGGTTTATCAGAGGTAAAAACGCTCGAGAACAGAGGTATTAGCCTCTAAGCTCTGCTCCATTGATAGTTTAACTTGTTGTGGTAAAAGATGAAACAATGTTTCGGCTGGAGCTGAAATCCTCCAGGACCGGGCCAAAGAGAGAGAGCAGCTGCTGAGGAGGAGGAGGAGGAGGAGGAGTAGGAGGAGGAGGTGATGGGTGAGCAATCAGTGAATCAGGATTGAAGACGTGCCCTGCAGAGGATCTCTTAAAACTTAAAAAATGTGTGTGGCATCATCTGAAGACTGAAATGTGTTTCGAAGAGAAGCTTGGAAGCTTCAAGACGTTCTTGTGTGTTCACAACTCAAAGGACCGGTTTGGCAGTGAGTGAAACTATAACACACCTTTAAGCCAATCAGATACGATGTACTGTTAAAGAAACACGAGCAGAACACCAGGAAACTGATCAGGAGGAATCTTAATCCATGGGACATTAATGCCAACAGACATTGTACTCTTAGCTCATACACTGAAGTTTCTGATTCTTAGTAAGAGCTGCTCCCATCAAAGGACTGGGGTTCAAGGACACAGTTCATGGCATGAATTCAGCCATGTATTTGAATTTTCTACCATACGCGCTTACTTCAACTGCCTGCCTCCAGTGTTGAAGCTAATACAACAGTGCAAAAAAAATCTGGCCCCTTATTATAATGCTTATGAAGAAAAAAGGTCTTTTAGTCTCCGTAGTCCTTTTTTATTTATCGTAGAGTTGGAAATCGGGGACAGAGAGAGTAGGGAATGACATGCGGGAAAGTAGCAAAAGGTTGGACTTGAACCCAGGCCGCCCGCTTCGACGACTATATATCAGCACCCCCAGGGCTGAATTTTTATACATCTCATTAGGTTAATTTATAAAAATGGAGTAATTGAGCATTGTCTTGCTTTTTAGTTTTAACCTGAGAAAAAGGTTCTGAATAATTCTTCGAAATCCAACATTCAGAGAGAACACAGAAAGTAATGCTAGAGTTCTTGGTTGGCTTTAAAATGACTGTTTACTAAATGTTTATACGTTATTACGCTATATACACTAATTGTAATTCTGTACAACAGTTATAAAGTCAAAATCAACTTCTGAGATAATTCACTTCATGAACAAACAGAAGCTCCTCAGTCTCTGGATGCTCTCACCTCCTGGACGTGGAGCACAGAGCCGAGCGAGCAGCTGGCATCACAAGAGCTTACCACCTATACAAAGGTTGCAAAGTGTTAGAAAATAAAAAGGTCTGCTGCTCAGCCAAATGACAAAGCCCCGTCATTACCTGTGCATAATGCATGTTGACATTTTTGATTCTGGCTCTGTGTAGTAATTACTCCTTATTAGTCTGTATTGTTTGTTTCAGGTCAGGCAGCAGAAGCACAGCACGTGGTCAGAAAGTAGAAGATCTGACTTTGGACTTAGCCTTGAAAATATCAGACAAAATATGCATTATGCAATAACATTGTTCAATGTAGTTATAAAACTATGACACGTTAAAAATGTATAGCTATCTTAAATGTATATGTCAAATTTTGTTACAATGTTTACATTTAAATGTCTAAATTAATAAAAAATTGACTAAACCTACAGTATATGATATTTTATAGTTGTTGTTGAATACTAACATTAACCTCAAATATTTCCAACAGTTTACATGAGCCATAGAAATTCGGAATTTTATAGTTGTAACGGGACGTGTCTTGTCTTGGTGGCTGCCATGACAGACATGAAATGTTTATTGTTGCCATGGAAACACCGGATGCTACGTCAATGACCGCTGCAAAAGGAAGCGGGAGCTGCTGCTGAAAGCTGCTGTACTGTTGGTGTATGTGCTGCTTCAATAACAATGTCATATAGATCATCAATCAATCAATCAATCAATTTGTATTTGTATAGTGTCTTGTTATCTCAAGACACTTTACAAAAGAGCAGGTAAAAAGACCTTACTCATGTTCCAACATGTCCCTTCTGAATCCCAATAGAAGCAAGAAAGCAAAAGTGCTGTTCTTTTAAACCACTAAAATGACACAAATAGTTCAGAGAGTAGCATGTTTGGCATGCTGTGTGTGAACGCCTGGTGCATGAACATTAAAACAGATTTTTCTTATTTTAGTCTTTTGCAAAGTGTTCAATGTGCAGCCCGGCTCGATCTCTGACTATTTTTGCTGTGGTTCTATCAGCCTCAGAGGTTGATTAAGGTAATTTGACTATGCTTTTATGATACTACATTATAGATAATGACTAAGTAAGTCCCTACTGTAACATTTAAGAGAGCCTGACGTGAGTGAAGTGAAAAAACAAGGACCAGGGTGTGTAATGCGCGAGATGCAGACAATACTTGTGTGATTTAATTCACATTTTACATTTCAATAAAAGATCTGATATCATGTGTGGTACTCTGAAAAGGGCGATGTTATGTTGGACATTGTGGCATATATTGTGTATGAACCTGCCTCTTCAGCTTCCCCTCTTAACCCCATAATGACTTTTTTCTGACCTCCTCAATGCAATTCCTTTTTTTTACAGCACCTCAGAGGGAGCAGACGAGGACATGAGTTATTAGTAAAACCCATAAATTACATGAAGCTCTCGATGCCGTGCGTGGGTCCCCCCTTCTACCTCTGACCCAACACGAAGGTCAAGTGTCAGAAACAGCCGTAAATCACCAGAGATGTGCCCCCTCATTAGTTACAATTCGAAATGAAAAAAGAGAGCGATTCCTCCAGTCCCCCGCCAAAATAAATCAGTGTGTTTCTTCCATGCACCATAAATAACACATGCTCCGGCATATTATTGTCTGTGGCAGAGCACAGGCTGAGCATACAAAAACTACATCAACATTCAGTGAGATAAAGACCGAGCTCGGAGGAAGACTATTTATGATGTGAGGCTGTGCTGCTGCATTAACACCTTTGCACTATTCTCAGAGCACTTTGCTTTTTCCTGCTCCGAGGCAGAGCAGCCGTTCAGCTCATGCATCATCACACCCATCACAACATCACTCCTACATATGACACTGGGAATTGGTTAAGGATGCTGCATAAGGACGGGGGTGCATGGTCTGTATTGAACATATTTGTTTTTAGATGAGGCAGGATTTAATTTGTTTAATTGTTTGATAACATCAACAATATATTGATCATTAAGAAAACACAAAACCTTGAGTCATTCTTTTCAATTATGTTTAAAGAGAAGTCCTACTTTATCTGCAGGGTCCTTCAAGGAGTAATCTGAGAAAATGTTTTTTTTTTACTCCAACAGTAAGAGACACACTTTGAACCCTTTGTAAGTCTCCACATAGAGCAAACAAAATGTCCAACCTGTAGATATGGACATTAACTTTGTATCTATTTTGGAGGCATTGGTAGAAAAATAGTGATATTTCTTGTGCTGTAAATATCTTGCTATGAAAAGAGTGTACATTTGTTTTGGAAACCAGTTTGCCTTAATACTGTTGTTTCATGCAGACATGGGAAAGAGCCGTCTCCCCCCGTCCCCTCCTCCCTAGAGTCAATGTGCACACATGTTGTCATGTCACAGACACGATAGCTTCAGTGTTTATAAACCTCTCTCCATTTTTTTAAACGCATCTCCAGTATTGACCCTAGTTTTATTACGTTTCTGCTCGTGGAGCTTAATAGAAAAAATGCTGAGGCTTTTTAGGTCGGGTAGAATCAGTTCGCTTGCCTGTTTCCATTGCTGTATCACCTGTTAGTTTGCTGTGATAACTGGTCTCATATCTGGCAAACCGAGGGGCGTCCAAAACGGCCGTGTTGGAGTACCGCCTACTTCAGAAGAAAAAAAAAAACTATTCCGCACCAGAATCAAAACTTAGGAGCCAGCACTTCAACATAGTATGTGTCCTTAATGTCTGCTGACATCATGTTTTAATTTAATTCAGTAATATCTTACATATTAGATCTTTAATAAATAAGACACGATGGAGGTGGAAAATTCAGGATTGGTTCTAAGTCCTTTCAAGTCTACATACAGTATATGTTGAATGGCTAACAGAAGTTGATTTTTTTCCGCAGCCTGTTCAACTAAATTCTTTTCTTGTCTTCTTTGATTATTCTTCCCTGTACGTGCATGAGGAGCATCCTAAGAAATCAGTGTGACACCTTGCTGATGAAACTGTAGAAAGGCCCCTAAAGGACCTGAAGACGGACGTAAAGAATAACTAAATAGAAATGGTCAATCTTCTCACTGATGGTCTGCTTCACTGTTTTGGGTCATTCAGAGGCATTAGTATTCAAAAGAGACGGTTTCACAGCCAGTTAAAAACGCCTCACAGTAGGTTTAATGATAAAGAGAAACTGCCTCTGTGGGGCCATAAAGTAGGAAGCTATAAAAAAAAATCCTCCTCATGTTTTAATTTGCTCCAATATTGGGCTTCTTTTTTCTGTGCGATCCTCAAATTCTCTTTTCATGCTGCTAACACTGGGGCGCTGAACACAGCAGGGGGGGATATAATGAAGCACACAGATGGGAGGCCTCTGAAAGGGGTGTGTGAATATGACACAATTACAGTTATGACAATTCATTTTGACTAGAATATATTCTTAAAGTCTATCCTACTTTGGGTACTCTCAAGGTTAGGAGACGTAAAGGACTTCCTAGGAGCCGATTTCCATGGAAACAGAGAGTCAGAGAGAGTGTGTGAGGCTGCTGTGGGAGGCGGCTTGTTTTAAAACCATGTAGAGGACGGGGGCTCTGACAGCCTGCATGAGGAAGGATGTGTAAACAAATGCTACCTGTCAGCTGCAGGGCCCAGGTTAAGTGAATTATGTCAGCCGAGGCGAGGTGCAGGAGGCTTTAATTGGCACACGTCTTATTCAGAAGCAGCAGAACGGAGTACAAACTGCAGTACTCCTTCTGGGAGCCACTCCTTTCCCTATGACAATGGGGAGCTAATGAAATTCAAAAAGTCCATACAGAAAGTGCAGATTTCTCTGAAACTGGAGAGTTCACACAATCACACTCCCACACTGAGCTGCTGTATCCTGAGAGGAGTGATGTGCTCTCATATATATCTGAAGGCTGAGTACTGAGTCAACTATTCAAGGAGGAAGAGAGGACAGACTGTGCAGAAAGCTGGAGAGCCTACAGACTCTATGCAGATGCCTGTGTGAACAAAGCAGTGTGTTAAAAACAAAAAAAGGAGATTAAGGACGGAGAAAAAGATCCAGTAATGACATTCACTAAATATGTGAGTAAGACAGCAATCCTAGGACACAAATAATCACATATGTATCCACGTGCAACAATAAATAGACCCAACAGTTTTCTTGTTGGTCATCAGAACTGTCACAGTAACATATGCTTCATTATTGCTCATTTGAAACCTCATGAAACAATCAAACCTCCATTTTGCTAGTAAGCACACACAGAAAACGTCTGGATGTTTTCGGCTAATATGCACTTTTGGAGTTGTAGTAAACTGCTTCTCAGAAACGTTTCCTTTTACATGAGTTTGTATAGAAGAAACAGATCTTTTGTGAGCACGCTGTTATTTTGTTCCGATGATTCAACTTGTGAAGTTTTTTTGCCAATTCAAGCAAAGAAGTGCTCCAGCTATGAGTCATGTAACATTGTCTGTGGTATAAAAAAACACACACTGGAAATAGGACTTTATTCCCTTTTTACACCTGTATTGAATGTCTGTCTCTCCTGGAGGAGGGATTCCTCCTTCACTTTCTTTATAAAGTTTATTCTTACTCCAAGTTATTCTTTCCTTTGTTGACAATCTTCTGTGTATGTGAGAAGAACTCAAACTCATTTTTGTCCTGATCTAGTTTTTTTATGCTATGTAAACACCTTCCCCCAAAATAAAGACTTCAAAAAGATAATACATCATTTGTTGGTCTAAGGATAGAGAGTGTTGTGTGCAAAATGTAAATCCCCCTTCAGACAAAAATGTGTGAACTGTGATAGTGGGCTAAATGAATAACACTGACTTCACTTGGTTTGACTTGTGCTTCCATTTATGCAAAACAGACAAAACAGTGTAGTGACAGACTGCTCTTTACTGATTTCACATCTATAAAAGACATTTACCTTCACTATTATCACCAACACACACCGGCACATTCAGGCCTGTTTTCCTAACATGCAGACCACACACCCATACTTGGACGCCCTATCAACTCTTTCAGGGTCTACTGAGAGCTTATCCTTCTTTCTTTTACCTGAAGGGCTAAGAAAGCAGAGCAAATGCTCATAAGCTCCACCTCAACACAAACCCAATCTCTGAAAGTCCACATCTGGCATCACCTTAAACAGTGACCTCATCTATAACAAACACACAGTTGACAACAACAGCTCTGTAAATAAACAATCAGTACAGCCACACATCATCCGGCTATACCACAAACTCATCCAGCCAGTCGTAGAATAAGGTTTTTATTTGTTTTTTTTCCTCCAAACTCAATATCACAAACAGAGTAAAGTTCTTAAAAGTGAAGAAATGAAGCATGCAGTTCTACAGGGCCGCTCTCTGCTGCTGATACAGGACAACAATAGGAAGGCTTACTTCAGCAAAAGCTTTATTCCTCTCATCCCCACAACATGTTACACTGCGAATGAATAAATACACAGAAAATGAGAACTACAAAAGGTGTGAACACTTGCTTATTCAGCTGGTTAGGGCACACAACTTAAACTAAAATGCGGATGGGTATTTATAAAACTTTGGAACATGCACAGCAGCTTGGGCTGAAATAAAAGAGACATTTACAAGAGGAAAGCAAATGCTAATAAAAACAACTTCTTTTTCACATTATCCATGTCAGATCTGTTCGGTTCAACACTTTTTTTTCCTTCAGCAAATTCACAGAAGTTGCATCTCATAAATAAGTTTGTATAAGCAGCTAAAATTGTGCCATTAGATCTTTTCACTATATGTTGTGTTTGCTTTGAGAAACCTGATAACATCTTATTGGATCATGGTGGCTGAACTTTATTGCACCATTGAAACAATTAAGTTATACAACTGTTCGTTTATTTTTGTTTCAAAATCTGTTTAAAGCTTTGTGCCCTGGCTTTCTGAGGGGTAAAATGAGTTGTTTGAAAACCTATTTTAGGTCATTTTTTTCACACGATTTCTCATGTTTTGCAAAATCAAAGTGTGTTTCCAATCGTTCTCCTGTGACCTGTGGGTACACTGGGCGTCTCGCTGAGGTGCTGTGATCACACGGCGCTATGTCTTCGTTAAGCCGCCGTGCTCCCCTGTTCACCTCTATTTGCAGTGAGACTGGGGACTGGAATTGGCCCTGTCACTGTTTACCCTGGCCTCTCATTGGAGTTAGCTCCACGTCCCCCCCCCCCACGCCTTGTTTTCCTGTCAGAGCACCGCTGATTACAGCAGGGACTGATGAGTCCAGACATGTGAGTAAAGCACAGGGACCTCCAGCTGAATACTAAAACATCAGCTTTCACCCTTACAGTTCACATCAGAACATCACACGGACACACAGACAGAGCATGTCAATGACTTTGAAGCCAAAATACAACCAATACTGCACATACTAAGGGTGTTTTTTTAAAAACACAAAGTCAAAAACGACAAAAATGATTTTCTTATTCCTGAAAACGTGTCTTTTTGCACCAAAATAAAGATGACAGAAATGGCACCGCAAAAAGAGGTGTTACAGGAGGCGAGGCTGGATCTGCAGAGCCAGCGAGGTAGACCAGCACTGTGTGTGTGTGTGTGTGTGTGTGTGTGTGTGTGTGTGTGCGTGCATGTCTGACTGTGTATTGTAATAATATGAATGTACAAAGACATAAGGCACCATTGTAGAAACTCATTCTGAAAGGGGGTACAGTAATATGACCCATTATAATGTTTATTTATGTGCCAGGTAATAAGATTAACTTTCTTTAGAAACATTTTTGGGAGAGGGGTGATTCACAATTACATTTTGGAGTTTTCATGGAATCATATTGAAACTGGCTAAATCTCTGACTGAAGTAATAATGAGGCGACGCCTGCAAGTTAGTTCAGACAACTGGAGCTGCACTGATTTCACACTGACATGACACAAGACACTGACAAAAACATCTCCAATCACACACATCTTCCCAGTTTGCATTCTAGCAAGGCTGCAAGTTTTCTGCTCTCTCCCTCTGCTCTGTCTCTAATTTGCTGTCTTGTATCAGTTAGATATTATGTCATCACTGCTCAAATTTCTGCATGTGAAAATAAATCTGCGAGGAGTGAGGATGAGGTTGGACCCTAGACGCCAAACTCAAACTATGTTCTGCTGCTGCAATACATATTTCAAACGACGCAAACGTGACTAGTCTGAGTGAACTGGTAAATGTGATGCGTGATGCCTTTGTGTTGTAGCATACGTTTTTAAGGATTATATTTTCGGGGCTGTGCTTGTTGAATAATGGTACACTAACAGGATGAAGAGTACATCACTGCTTTGTTAATCCAGTCAACAAGCATCCATTTGTGACAAATCACAATGTTTTTTTAATCCTGTATTAGCAGCCATCTGGGATTATAAACATACTGCTAATAAAAATGCAGTATAAACACTTTTAAACTAATCCTGTTCCTGGAAATGAATGGTACAATTACCTCACTTCGTTCAAGTCTTTTGATCACTCACAAGTGCTTCAACACAACATGTCACATTGACTTAATAACAGTCTCATCCACACAGCGATGGCAGAGGCTGCTAAGTGCCAATCTGCCCATCAGTACCGATCTAATCATTCATACACACACATTCAGAACAACTTAGGGGCAGTTTGAGGTTCATTGACTCATCCCAACACATCGAACCACCAGCCTTCAGATTGAGAAATGATCCTGCCATCCCAAGTAGATGTGAGTGGTTGTGAAACTATCTTCAGTCTATTTGTCACTGCTATTATAAACTCAGGTTGATAAAAAGCAAAACACAGTCTATGAGAAGAACAGGACCAGCTCCGGGCTTCCCTCTTCTGAGCAGCTGTATTTGTCCGTCAGTGGCCTTGAAACCCTGCATTCTTAACATGCCTGCTGGCCCAGCTCTGGGCTCCTACCAGTCCACAAACAGGACCACTCCAGGCCTTTATAGTAACTCCTGATTAGCCTGAGGCACTGTCCTGTTTTTTGTCTACCTCACCTCTGGTCTCGTCTCTGCTTTGCTCAACATTCCCTTATTATCATACTCTCTACCTCTCCACATGCTGGTCTTTTAACTCATCCTCCCCCCAAGTGTCTTATCTCTCCCCTCCCCTCCTCTGCAGCGCATCACCTCTGGCCTACAGTCTCCAACCTATAATTTCATCTCGCTCTGGTCTGTGCTCTCTGTGTAGCTCAACAGCTTCATTCTTGAAAACAGGCGAGACAATACAAATAACAGCACGCCTACAAATTGTGACAATAGCAGACTTCTTCCAGTCCTTAGCTCTCAGTAAAAATAACAGAAATATAAACGGTAGAAGTTTCCTCTTCAGACACCCTCTCGTCCCATAGTGCACCGTGTCGTTTGGCTCTGACAGGTAGTGAAGTATGTGTGAACATCTGAACAGTGCTGCACTTACTCAACCGCTCTACAGCTCTGTGCTAATGAGAAGTGTGTGCGTGTGTGTGTTATTGCTTGCTGCAAAGGGCTGTCGCACTGACTGACACTCCCTTATGCCTGAAATAACTCTCACACACGTCAGGTGGCTGTTGCCCCAAGGTCCCCAAAGCTTCGGTGTCATTTAAGAAACACAGAGAGGTTTTGCTGCTACTTACACACTGCTGACTGTCAGCCAACCCCCCCCCCCCCCCCCCCTGCTCTGCCTGTTATAGAGAAACTGACTCCCCCCCAACCACAAAAAAAGAAAGTACACCTGAATGACTGAATAATTTGTATGTAGCACAGATTCCGTTGATTTTTATTTTTATTTTTTTTCCAGAAAAACTTGACATGCAACTTTCCAAGCCTCTGTTAGGTATGTTATTAACATAGTCGGGCAAAAACTGCTGTTAACATCATCTGCCCAGGGACAACAGATGGAAATGAGCTAGCTAGCTAAATCTGGTACAAAGCATCTCTTCTCTTATGAGACTAATGTTTTTTTTCGTACATGTCCCTGATTCAAATAAACGATAAAAACATTTCTAGTATGTGAGACAATATGACCTACTGTGAAAATCAGAAGGGACATTGTGCAGTAATTCAAGGAATCAAAAGCTTCTTTGATAAGTCATTAGCTAAAGTTGGACTACAGCTAACATGACCATTAAATCACTTACAGCTAACACAAAGGTTTGGAGGTGTGACAATACTGTATAAGATCTGAAATATGTTTAGGTGCCTGTTTTCATGAATGGCTTTCTTTGTGCACGCAGCACCAACGATCACAGTGTCAGAGAGCTTGTAACCAGCGTTTACTGTTGCTAGGTCATGAAAGTGGACTTACAGATGGCTTGCAGCACTTCGGTGTCCCTCAGTAGTGACTGTTGAGTCTGTTTTAAACTGTGCAGTACTGTATGCCTTATATTTGCTTTTATTCAAAGAAATTTTAACATGAAAACAACGTATACAAGGAATCCTGTCCCGGCATTAGCATTAGCATTAACTCTAGACCCTATAACTTTACCTTCCAAAAGACGAGTCGGATTAGTTTCTCCTCTGCCATCACCGTTGTTGACAAAGCTGATACAAGAAGCCACGCCCCTTCATTATTTTGATTGGTCGATTAGGTAGAAGCACCACTGAGGAGAGTGGTGGTGTTTCAAAAGTTGAACTGTTTTAAACTGAAAGCACTGTGAGGGAACATCGTGAAGGATGTTTAAGCAACCAGCATGCTTTTCACTGAAAATGCTTCCACTGGTTTTGTCTCAAAAATTGAGGCTGCAGCACAAAAGACAGCGTTAACAGACACAGGCCTTAGTCCGAGCTAATGGTAATGTTAGCCAACTACGGTAATGTCAGCTAAGATTTGGCCAAATGCTAACTCTAGCTGTTGTGACTTAAGTGTTCTTCATGAGAAATGTATCGACTTTTTATTTTTACCTTAAATTATGTCCCATTGCCTTTTACCTCAATTTATAATTCATTGTCCTAACAGCTGAGACGCAGAGGCTGATGTTAGCACACACCCGACTCCTGGCTAACACGAGCCTTTGCACAATACGTTTTAAGCTTGGCATTTCAAGCCTTTCCTAAAGTACCTTATACACTACACTATGTAACAGAAGTTAGCCAAGGAGTTGTTGAACACCATTGTTATTTGTTGTCAAATTGGTAGCTGATGGGTTATATTAACTTGAACTTGAATTATGTTCCTGACCTTAGAAGTAGTGAAGTCTTATTGATGATTTTAGAAACTAGAGAAAGCTTCTGATGCAGAAGAGCAAAACAATTGTGTCCTTATTTCAAGCACATGGGGGGTAAGGTATTCCTAAAGTCTCACCTGGAACACAATTACAAACTATCAATAATAAAAGTCTTCGATCCCAGGTCTCACTGACTCTGTCTGATTACCTGGCTTCAGCATTTAAAGTGCTCATTGAGCCCCGAGCCCTCCCTCATTTTTGCTAGTGCCGGATTCTTTCTTCTCCCCGTCAGGGAAAATGCCAGAGAGTTTGCAGTGAGCGCCAAGCTCCGCTCCCAGCACTGGTAATTTGACAGCGAGCAGGAGAGAACGCAGAATAATTGGAATAGCATTTACGTGTCAATGTGACGCTGACGGAAAGGGCTCAACATTTACCGTGTCCGCTGAAAAGGGAAGGAAAAAGTGCAAGTGGGAGATTTCTTGAGTAGATTTCACAAGTTGTCTAGCTAAAGAGGTAGCAGGTTAATCAGAGAAAGAAGACGTGTGGCCTTTTTATCAGAGGTGTTGGTGTGTAAGAGCTGACTGGAGCAACACAAATTAAGCTTGTGGACTGACTGTGGTCTTGTGAGCAAACAGCTAGTGGGCTTGATGATAGTTTAACACAATGCAGTCAAAGACAGTAGGATGATATGGCTGGCAGCTTCCACTTAGAGCCATTCATCGTGTTATCAGGTGATGCACAAAGTGAAACCGCAGGTATACCTTCCAAACAGCACTCGCCAAACTTAAAAAGCAGTAATATGATACGACTGGCAGGTTTCACAGAACTTTTTTAATTGGTTCCTTTCATTGAGCAGTGCAGACTTACAGCCTTCAATGTGAAGAGAGTGAATCTTCCTATCAGCAGATGATGCAGGAGCGAACAGCAAGAGTCTGCAGCTCTGGGGAGGAAAGAATACACAACATCCTTCAAGGAAAACCTCGCAAATCAGCAGCACTGGTGTTTTTGTTCAACTTGTACTACAGCTGCTGCCATTTTGAAGAGACGCTGTGACGTATTCATTTATCAAAACTATGTTTGCGTGTCAGTCAATGACAGTGGGTAGTGGAGGTCTACGGTGATAGCTGAATGCCCGAGTGATTTTCAAGATACAGACAAGAAAATACGACTGTATGTTACAGATTCTGTCTGTAGCTGGCTAACCGGTGAGAACGACTCTTTGTCCCTCCTGTTCTGCTCTCATTCCTGCTGCTGCTGCTGCCAGCCTGACAACAGAGGGACAGCACAGTGTAATGAGCGGGATTACCAAGGGAGACTGGCAGAAATAGTGTGGTATCAAAGGGAATCCAGTCAGTGAGGGGCATTCAGACAGCTCTCTCATTCTTTTATTCATCGCCTGCTCGCCCAGAGTGACTCAGCTCACTCTCCTGCTGTCAAACCCTGTCATTATCCATTAGTGTGTTTCTGCCTCGCTGGGGACCGCCCACTGCTCCTACTGCCATGTGTGAGCGTGTGTGTGTGTGTGCTGTATGAACAGGTGCACAGTATGTTGCATACACCTATGGACGAAGCAGTATGTCGGTCTTTATCTGTGTGTACACACTTGAGGTTGGTGTTTGCCCTTCAGGCTCCTGATACCAGGCAGGAGTGTGTTATCTGTGGTGCTAATGCCTTGTTAAGCACTGTGAGATTGATAAGCAGTAACAAAGCCTCCATCAGGACCATTCAAACAGATGGAAAAGATAGATCACATACAGGGCTCTGGCAGGAGAGCAGTTATGCATCTAGGTATGTTTTCTTTGCAAGTGGAAACTATCTCATTGCATTTCATTTGTTACTCTACAATTACATTATGTAAGGGTTAGGGTGTCAGTCAGTGCGACAGCCCTTTTATTCCTGCTACATCCTTGAATGAAAAATGCTTCTTTTTATGGTTCATAATGTCTTTATAATGTCTTGCACTAGTATTTAGCCCTTATGGAAATGATTAGAACCTTAGAAATTAGACATTTAAGTTGTCCAGAAGACATTGTTAAGATATTTGCTAAAAACAGTTGAAATAATGCCAACCTTGCACCTTTTGTACATTTTGTGTCTTCTATTTTTACATCTTTAAATACTATTTTATATATTGTAATAGCTTCTTATACTGTATTATTTAAGTTGTTGCTAGTTCTGCGTTATTTCCTTGTTAATTGTTTAGCACCAATACACCAAGTCAAATTCCTTGTATGTGTAAATGTACTTGGCAATAAAACCAGATTCTGATTCTGATTCTGATTCTGTATTAGTTTGGTGATGATGATCAGGGAGACAGAGTTATTTCCAGAAAATGTTCCAAGCCAGAAGAATCGAGCAAACCCCCAAAACTTTCTACCGTACATTGTGGCTGCCCAGACTATTCCATAAAGGGCAGGGTGGCTGCAGGTTGTCTTTCCAACCTATAGCAGGAGCACACCTGACTCAACTCAGAATGATACAGATTTCTTAAACGGCTGATTCTTCTAATCAGGTGGGTTTTTAATTGGCTGGAACAAAAATCCAGCATTTATGGAAAAGCTGCTGGATTTTGTTCCAGCCAAATCAAAAGATGTGATTTGAAGAATCAGGTTGTTTGAGGAATCTGTATTCAGAGCGGAGACAGGTGTGCTCCTGCTTGGTTTGAAAGACAACCTGCAGCCACACATGGGTGCAGTTTCTATCAGAGATCCTCTGAAGCAAACCAAACATGCTGTACCTTTCACATCTGTCCAGCTGGGCCAGCAATGAATTGTACCACTAAAATCATGTGCATTCTGTGCAATTCTGAGTGAAACAAACGAAGAACAGAGCAGGTGAAAATTCACTTGTCTTGTTGTATTCTTTAAAATAAATTCTGTCAACTGAGAAGCATGGAAAATGTTATCTAATGACAAGCTCAGTCCCAAAGGGATGTATTCATTTGTAAACACCAGTGTCTGTTCATGTGCAGGTAGAGGAGGATATACGCCAAGGCCTTTTTAAATCTGTCAGCGACAGACCTGCCAAACTCCACTTCTCCACTAAAAGCATCAGCGTTTAGCAGGAAGCCGTTTGCTCTGTCACTGCACATCACTGCCTTCTTTTTCCTACACGCCCTACACTTCAAAATGAATACGAGGCCAGTTTGTTGAAATTGTTTCAACTTTTGTACAACAAAGGTTCCAGTAATAGAAACGAATAAAATCAATTTCATTTGTAGGGAAAAAAAAACAGATTTATCTCAGGATATTTGCAATTTAGCCAGTTAGCAGGACTCCAGTGACAGTGTGTGCAGTGTGTGTGTGTGTGTGTGTGTGTGTGTGTGTGTGTGTGTGTGTGTGTGTGTGTGTGTGTGTGTGTGTGTGTGTGTGTGTGTGTGTGTGTGTGAGAGAGAGTGTATGATCAGGCTAAGAAGGCTGGGCTCTAGGCGTTGCCCTCTTTTCTCTCTCCACTCAGCTGTGTTCCCCAGTGGAGGACGAGCACCGGGCCAGAACAGCCGGCTGGTACAGATCCAGATAAGATGGACAGAAAGAAAGGAGGGGATGTGTGCATCGGTGCATGTGTGTGTGCACATGTGACTAAGTGTGGGAGGGTGAACATGTACTGTCACAGAGAGAGAGAGGAACAGGAAAGCATTGAGAGATGAGGGTGACCGATATATTGAGAAGAGGAGGGAGGGACAGGTGTGATGGACAGAAACCAGACACAACTTGAAGAAAAAGATAGAGAGGAGAGGCCGAGGGAGTAAGGCTGAGAGGTAACGGTTAAAATGACAAAGACTAAGTGATGGAAACAGAGTGAGAGAGAGCATAAAAAAAACATGTCTCAAAAGTGCACACATGAAGGGATTGAGTTTCCTGCCAGCAGTGGAGAGTCTCAGGCTGTCTGCCAGCTGTGTCTACCTGAGGGCAAAGTCCTCTCAGACCATCTGTAACACACAGCCTAAACCCCGAGCCAACACCGCTGTGATGTTACAGTTTTTTCACGTTCATGTCATGTAAATGACTATATTTTGAATCATTATAGCTCTTACTGTAACTCCCAAACTTTTAACATATTTTTCCCCTCACTGCTGTGTAGCTGTATCCCCGGTTAGATGAACATGCAAGGGCACACAATGTTCAAAATGAAGGGGGTATAAATCCCTGAAGTTTCACTGTGAGGGCCTAAAAGACAGAGCAGGTGGACTGCCTGTGTCTCTTCAAATGACATGACTTTTGTTTTTTTAATGGCTTTAATTCCTCAAGTTCTGTAGTAATTGCTTTGTTTCTTATTTATATTTCTCATTCAATCTTTCTTTCTTTTTAACTGCTATATTGTGTATAAGAGCAACCGTAAGGACTGTATCCCCCCCTCCACATATAAAGACAGTATTCCTGACTCTAATCCTGGTATTAAAAAGCATCAGGGACTTAAAGACAAACATGTGAATGATTAAAGGAAAAGGTAACATGTTGCTCAGGTTTAGGCATCAATAGTTAAATAAGAAAAAGATCATGGGTTGGCTTAAAACAACTTATTTGCAGCTCTAACCAAAGTTCATTTAGGAAGACTATATTCTGCATGCTGGTTTCATTGTTCATTCTCATACGGTGTCACATCCCTCCTCCACTCATTACATTTTCTTGTAATTATCAGCTGTTCACATCACCAGGTCACATCTATCCAGGAGTTCTGCTCCACTCCATCATCGTTAGCCCATCATATTGCTGCTGTCTTTTTGTTAAATATGGTTTTCTCTTCCACTAGTTCATTCATGCCATCATTATGTATGACCCTCCACTTCCTCATCACCACTAAGCCTTCGCAGTTTCATCACCTTCGTCACTCCATCAGCCTCATATCAGATAATCAACTTATTGCTCAATCTGGTTAACCCCTAGTCCTGGTAGTTTGGTCTGCCTGTTCATCCCTTCATCCTCAGACGACATCTACAGCTGCTCCAGTCAAACCCCATTCTTTAGTTAGATCAGCTTTTCATCCCATCAGCCTCAGATGACATCATCAACCATCTTTTCATCAACCCCAGTCTTCAAAGTTCAATCAGCTTCTTCATCTCATTCTTCACCGTTCCCCCTGTACAGTTCAAGCGCCAAAGATTCTCTGACAATCATTCAATATCACATATGTAAAATAAATATTTATCTTTGATTCAATTACTTGTCTCTCCTGATTTAAGTTAAATGAGGTAATTAAGGCGCCTAAGATAAATAAATCCACAGTGACCTTTGGTTTACACTCGGGACACAGACTCCAGCCTCATGGCTGAACATCTTGTGTTTGACACATCCATCACCTGACATCCACCCGACCTTGACCTTCTCTCTTAAAACTTTCTCATCTGACATTCCTTTTTGCTACCATCATAGTAACTACGGCAACAAGAGCTATCCTCCTCCGGTGAACTTTTTTTTTTTTCCAATTAGTTAGTTCTTATTGTCACATTGCTCATTTAAAGATGTCGGGTGAAACCAACATTTCAGATCAACATAAACAAATATTTAAGAGAAACAAAAGCAAAACACTGAATTAAAGCACTTCTTATCAAATTTATTCCAGCGAGGAGAGAAATAAGTGGAACCAGATGTTCTCAGTTTGCTCACGACTGCAGTGTGTCTAAAACATTGTCCTCCAAGCTTGAATTATGTGCATTAAGTGAACGTGAACATGGATGATTTTTATAGGAGGTGTCAAAGAAATGAGACTGAATGGCCAACAGCAAAAACAATCTCATGAATGTTTAAGAAGTTACATTTGACTGAATGACAATTAGAATAAAAAGTAGTCACATTAACAATGGTATTACTTTTTTTGCTAATCAAGTCTCATTTCTAATGTATGAAGTTGTTTTGATTGCACCATCATGTAAAAGCCAACATGGCTAGAGATTAAAATATGATTTACTCTAGATACAAAGCAAGTGAACTCAGCATCATGTGATCCCTCACCAGTATGCTTAGTGTGTGTGAGGGTGCTTATAAGTAAAGTATGAGTGTATGTCCAGCATCCATTGCCACCACTGTGTTGGTGGCAACACAATGTGAATTCCTAAACAATTATCTTGAGCAGTTGGATTGTTACAGCACAGAAGCTATGAGTATGAGGAGGGAAGGCAAGTAGCCAGGACGAGCTGGTGTCAGAGTGAGAGGCGGATTTACTGACAGTTGTCTGTTTCATCACTATAGGAAAGCCTAGTTAAACACCTGGTCAGTTAGCTGTTTCCCAAGCCTTGTGGACGTGGTGGCAAACATGCTTTGAGTGACATCTGCTTGACTTAGCACAAAGGAGGAGGAGGGAGCCCTGCCATCTGAAAATATTTACTTCTAGTGGTCACTGAGGGGTGAGTTAGAAAAAACTGCTTTCTTAATTGTTCTAAAAGCGATGATTTCAATTTCTTATTTTCATAATGTTATTATGAAACCAAAATCCCTGCACAGAAGATAAACACCCACTACAGAAAAATGATACTCAGCGGCCCACTCAAACGTCCATTAGCAAAAAACAGACAAGCAAGGCCTCCCCATAACTTGCATGAAGGAGACAGAAAACACTGGATGTATTCTAAATAGCAGAGGTTTGACTTTTCTTCACCACAGGACAGTATAGACTACATATTTATTAAAAAAAACTACTTTTTAGATGCCTAGATGTGCAAAAGCACCTAATATTTGGGATTTGCTAACTTTAAAACAATTGATTTTTAAGTTTTCCTACACAAAGCCTTTGCTAATGAAGTTGTAGCTGCTTGATGTTTGACAAAGAATAATCTCATCACATCAGCGTAAAACAATGTTTGTGAAATATATCAAATATTAGAGGCCGATGCTTTAATAGTTAGTGTTGAAAAAGGATGAAGTTCAGGAGTGTGAGAGAAACATACTTGCTGGTGAACAGTCCAGCAGCTCTGATGAGCAGCCAAACTTCAATGTGCAAACTGTGTGTTGCAGAACGTGCACACTTCCACTGCATGCACCGTCATCTAAAGATGAAACTTTGTAGCTTCCCCAACATTGTCATAGTGCTTCTGGCCTTTTTGATTCTGCTGACCTTAAACTTTAAGCTTATTTTATCATTGCACTTATAGCATCAGTGACATGCATTCCCTTCCCCCTGCTGTGGCTGCTCCTCTTTAACTTTTGTTGTATTGTTGTGTGTCGCGTTGTGTTCTTGGACTGTGCGGCAGAACTTGGCTGGTTCTGTCCACAGCAGGTCGATGGGCTGACGGCTCTGATGAAAAGCAGGTTGGACTGATGAGAGCTCAGCTGAGCGGGAGTTTGGCCTGCGGTGCGTTACGAGCACGCCCGCTCTATGGAAGATCTGTGTTATTAAATGGGCCTCACTTTGAACTCAATGCCTCTGTCAGTGACTGACAATGGACACGCTTCAGTTTGCTCAACGTCAGCAACCAGCACAGAAACCGAGATGAAAGAAATTGGAGATATTGGGAGAGATGTGGAAATAAATAAAAGGGAGAAGCAATGAAAAAAGACACCAGGGGACAGAGAGACAAAAAGTGAGAAAGATAAAGATGCTAAACCAAAGGCAGAGAAAAGCAGCAACAGGAACAATGTGTGACCCAAATATGACAATTCAATAAAACAGACAGAAGTGAGGGGACATGAGACGCTCCCCAGCCGCTCACACTGTAATAATTCATGAACCAGGTCAGACGTTCATAACAAAGAGTACCTGCTCGCCTCACACTGATCTGGTGTGGGTTGCACCCGCACCTCTATTGTGTATTTATTTATTTATAATCTTAGGACAGTGTCAACATATCTCCAAATTACATCTATGTATATACCACAAAAGCTAAATTTCCTCCTTGTCATGTCCAGCTCAGTGTCTTAGGTTGTTTTTATTTCTATCTTGTTTTATTTCCTGTTTTGGGTCACTAACTTCTCCTCTCGTTTCAGATCCTTCACTTCCTGCCCTCATGTGTTTCCCACCTGTGTGATTGTCTGCCCCGCCCTGATTGTTCCCAGCTGCATCTCGTTGTCTTCCCCCTCACCCTACTATTTAGTCTGTAGCTTCCCTTCCTTCTGTGCCAGTTCGTCTTCGACCCCTGTGAGAAGCGTTCAAGCCTTTTGTTTCCTCTTTGATCACTTTTTTGGATTCTGTCTGCTTAAAGAGTAAAGACTGTTTTTTTCCCCCCCAACCGAAGACTGCGTTGTGAGTCGTGCTTTTGGGTTCAGTTACTTGTGGTGTTGTTACACTCATTAGTCCTAAAACAGGTACTAAGAAAAATCATAAAACAGATTACCGGACTGCTCACAGGACAGTCTACAAGCAGCACACGAAAGAACTCACAGACAGTTTTACATAGTAAATGGACACATACTAAATAACAGACACGCATACAATTAGCTGGTTAAAAATGCTGGATGAGCTAGACCCCCCTGAACGGGCACCAGAAGGGGAGACAGAGAAATTTAAATTAAACACTCTGTTATTTAAACATGCTACACACACATAGGCAGAAATACCTAATCGTGTATATGTTTGTTTTTTCATGGCTTTTGGTCTATGTGGTGAAGGGATTAGGCGGTGTTGTGTGTAGTTTATGGTAGAAGGTAAGTACCCGGTCTGATGGCTCTTTGTAGGCTGGTTTATGTGACTGACCCTTCCTTTTCTGTTAACCAGATCAGTTTATTTCTGTTAAAATAAAGAGTTAATCATGTTTGTTAACGAAATTTGATTGTCAAAATAAACCTTTTTTCATAATTTGATTTGATCTGACTGGTTTGATGTTCGACTCCTTGGAAACTGGAGTCTTTAATTCAGGGGTCATAACAACACACACCACACATGCACAAACTACAGGAGACATGTCAGAGTGAGGGGCTGCACATGAAAGAGCGCCTGAGTAGTTGGAAGGTTCACTGCACTTCAGTTACCAGCTACCACACCAACTTCCATACTTTTGGACTTGAACCGGCAAACCAATTCTCAACCCAGTTCCCTACAGACTAAGCTACTGCCACCCCTAAAAAACAAACAACATGTCTGCATTATCCCTCCTAATTTAATTTGGACGTGTGTTTTTGTAATATTTTAAAACTTAAAGAAACACACACACAACTATCTTCCAGGGGAACATCTGTGACTTTGTGACACTGCCTCAGAGAGGTTCCATTTTCTTTCCACTCATTTCCAACATCAAACAAACTTAGAGAGAATTTGTATTGAATTTATTTTCAACACAAACCGTAAACTGTCCCAACATGAGAGGAAATTGTTTTCACAGGCGAAGGATAAATCTACTCGCTACAAACCCTCATCTGTTGTCCTGCACCTTGTTTACAGTTTGTTTGTTCAACATTAAGAGAGGAATAAAAATGCCTGGGAAGATTTTCAAGGCAATTACATTTTCTTCAAAATCTGTTTGGAACTGCTCATGTCTCTTTCAGATTTTTTTGTATCTTTTTAAAAAAAAAAATTATAAATTTGAATTTAGATCACTTTTTTTAGGAGCAAAAATGTTTCAAAGGCATTTCAGTTTGGATTTTTTTTTTTTTTTTTTTACAGTTTCTATTGATCTCAGCCTTTTAACAATAATTCATTTCATTCAGCAGTCTTTCAATAATCACAAATGTTCTAAAGGGAAACTCTCAAACGTATTGAACGTCTGTCTTTACAAAGACTTGATTAAAACATGAACACGTCCTTCTCTGTTTCCGTTTTCCATTTTAAACTATAAAACAGGAAGTTAGATCATCAATTTTTTTTAAATAATTAGAACAAAGATCCGAGAGGGTCGACTATTGTTCCTAATTATGTACCAACAACACACCTCTAAACATAGGCCTGCTGAGACCTTGAAATGTATCGGTGGAAGTAGAGTTTTTTCCTAGCATTGATCTCCAACATCCAAAAAATGTCTCAATTTGAGATATTATATTTTTACACTGAAGAAATTAAAGCAAGAACATCTGTGTTTTAAAATGTTCACATGAGTAACTAAGAACTAAGTTCAATGAAATAAATGTAATGGTGCTGGTTTAGCTCAGTGGTTAAATCAATTCAAATAATGTACAGAGGCTTTAGCCCACAAAGAAGTGGCCATCATGTCATCCAAATCCACACTTCCTCATCCCTTTTCTGACTCTGTCACCTGTCTTCTCAATGAAGGGACGATATCCCCCCTCACACACACACACACACACACACACACACACACACACACACACACACACACACACACACACACACACACACACACACACACACACACACACACACACACACACACACACACACACAAATCATTTAAAAAAGAGAGAGCAGCAGTTAAAAACCTAACCTGAGAAACCAATTAGAAAACTGCTTCGCAAATAAATGGATGAAGGTTAAACTCAGGATTTATTAATGAAATTTGAAATGGAAATGTTCTTCTTTTTTGCTGTTCAAAAATTACATTTAGAATTCCGAGATTGCTAACAGCACAGCTAAAGCCCGTAAAGCTAAATTACTTCCATAGTGAAGTTCAAAGATCAAACTAATTGTGTTGCCGTGTTTTGTTCCTCAGAAGGGCTCTAACATGACATTGTCCTTCTCGCCTGTGCATTGGGAAGCATCTTGGAAGCTACTTAAGCCGTCCATCTTTCCTGTGCATCCGTCTTACAGCGGGCTGTTTGCGGCTGCCCTCAGTGAACACTGGAGTGTGGGCGACATCAGCTTCCAGGGAGATGAGCTGTCAGTCGGGTGATTGACAGAGCAGAAGGAGACTCACAGCAGCCGAGAGCTCAGAGGAAACAGCCAATTGCTCACCGCGAGGAGAGAGGAGGGAGTGGACCGCCTTTTCTGACATCCCGCCTAATGATGGCGGCCCACAAACCCACATACCGGGACAGATCAGCCCCACGTCCTGTCACAGCAGCGTTATTAATTACAAACTCTTAAAACCTTATTACAGCTTTAGCTTGTGGATGCTACAGACGGCTCTGAGGTTCAGCCAGGTGGGGATTGAACAGTTTATAAATAAGGGACAGACTAGTGCTCTACATAAGGAAAAAGAGGAGGTTTACAAAGTCAGAGAGCAGCACAGTCCCATCAGAAGAAGAATGGCAGCCAGATAGCAGCAATGAACAGCCGAGATTATGAGCTGCTGTGATAATGTTATTCCCCATGGCCAATTTTATATTCAAGGGAACTTAAGGAGCTGAAGTATGACATGGATATAGACTTAATACCTGTCATTAATCTTCTCAATGATTGCAAGGAAAATGGGCGATTAATTCTATCAGCTGTTCACCACAGGAGGGGACACAGAGGAGGGGGGAGCCAGAGGTGGACTGCAGCTGCTTCAACTATTACACCTGTTCACGCCTTGGGTGTAATAAAACTGCATTAATCAACAGCTCCAATTACCATGACGACAGTGAAAAAGGGTTGTGACGTAAAGATGATCCAATATAGAAGAGCAAGAGTTTTACAACCTCCTATAGCTCAATATTTGGTTTTACAGCCCACAGCTCCACTCTGCTCGTTCACTCTCACCACAAATGTCAAGTTCTATGTAGCTTACTGCATGGCACGCTTAGATTTTATCGAGTGTATTGAAGAATGTTTGTTTAGTAGATATTGTACGGATTATTAAATCATGGAAGTTGTTATATTTTTCCAACATACCCCTATAGTTTATATGTACATATACTCGGAAAATGTATTCTAAATCTACCATGTTGTTGTCAAGATTGATTTATTAATTACTTTTTTAGAGGTGTTTATGAACATTTACTATGTATAGATTGTTCCTGTGAAATGCCTGGATACAATAATTTCCAGTCAATAGATCATTCAGTCTACAAATCAATCTACCAACGACTCATCCATTTTTTCATCCATCCATCCATGGTGAAACAGCTTCCAGCAGGTACTTGTTATTCAAATATGCCTGATGGAAAAAAGTAACTGGTTTACTACCACCCAACGTCCCTGAAGCCCAGCCCCCACCATGGGACTGTGTCGTCCAAACCCCCGCCTGACGCCCAACCATTACCATCGGATTGTGTCGTCCCCAACAACCACCTCCATCCTCATTCATGCACGGCCTGCTCCGAGCTAACTCCACCTCAGCAGCAAGGAAGTGTGGACAACAGGAAGGCAACTCCTTCCTGCATATTATCCCATATGCTCTTTTGCAAAGCGTCTCCAGATAACACTGATAACATGAATGAATGGTGCAGTCCAAATAATTGATAATTGATTGATTGTTTGTGACGGTAGTGGAGAACTGAACCTGTGTTTGATGAGAGAAATCAATCAAATGAATGAACAAAGATAGAGAAAATATCAACCATCACAGCTTTATCCTTTACTATCCACAGAAACAATTTGGATCATGATGTTTTCTAATAAGCTTCATTTGTCTAAGTGTTTGCTTTCCTATTCCTTGGCAGAAGTTTCGCAGTCAGAATCCCCTCTTCAGTCATATCTTGTTTTGATGCCTTGGTGTCTTCTATAACATACGGTAATTACCTTGTTTGTAAGGTGTTGCACAAATAAACTAAACTACCCTTGCCTTTAATTTAACACTCTCCAAATCCCACATTCATAACTTTGGGCTTTTTTTTGCCAGTGAATCTCTCTCTTCTCAAACCAATTTAAAACTGGGAGTTTTTTTCATAACGTTTTGGTGAAAACCTGCAGCAGCAGTGAGGGGAAGGAAATCTGAAGTTTTATTTGTGCGAGGTTGCACCCTTCATCCCCCATGGTGCGGGTGCAGTAATTGCGCCGCCTGCCAGCATGGAACGAGTGCCTCCTATTGAGTGTTTCCATCATTTTGAAGGTTATGGCACTTTGATGTAACACATGCTGCCTCATTGGAATATCTAAATGCCGCATCCCGAGTTAAAGGTGGCTCTCTGTGGATCATTTCAAACGTTTAGTATGAAAACATTTATCATGATGATTGGAACTCTGCGATAATTAAACCAAATAAGAGCAAAAGCCAAGTGTGCCTTATGAAAGAGTTAAAAGTGACCTAGCATCACAAGTTAATGGCTCTGATGCTCATGAGCAGAGTTTACCTTCTGTGGTGATGGTTAGACAAGCTACTGTGTGCTTCTATGCTGCAAATACACTGATCATACCAACACTTCTGGATTTAACCTCCAACCTACCAACTGAGCCATAGCCGCCCACTACAGGTCTCTCACACACATAGTGCCGTTACAATTCTCTTCCATGGACAATGTGCAGTAGTTGACAAGCAGACGGTGGAAGAGGGAACTTTAGAGAAATGCTTCCTCTACAATCCTAAATAAAGGTTTTATTATAGAGCATCAAAACATGCATCCTGTTTGCTTACAGTGCAAACACAGCAAGTAGTGTTTTTTTTAAAGTGAATCTGGGAGCATAATCAGATAGGGTATACAGAAAGCATTTTTTCTTTTCTCAGCACATCTGGACAGAATACACAGAGGTCGTGAGAGTTAAAGAACCATGTCGCCTGACAACGTCCAATATTTACTCAATATTTACCGACAAGTTTCTATCAAGCTGAAGGCTGGTGTGTATCTCTGCTCATTCTCCTAAACATAAAAAAATCAGGCTTGTTACTTTAGCTTTAATGCATTTGACTAAAATGATTGATTATTTTTAATTTGTATCATTGTGTGTTGCTTTTCCAGCATTAAGACAAATTACAAGCTCATTAAAAGTGACAATTACTCGTAGAAAAGGTGATTCTTTGACAAATCTATCAGTGCTCATCACAAACGACAGACGCAATTACAAAAACGACAAAAAAAGACGAAAAAAAAAAAAGAACAGACATGAGAGGGAAACAGGAGAGGAGGGGTCTGGTGAATGTGTGAGTGTCAGAGAGGATGCAAGAACATGGTTAAATGTGAACAAGAGCATTTTTTCAATGACAATTCAGAGCAGCAAGACATTCCCAGTCCAACTGGTTTGCACACTGGAGGAGAGAAAATATTCAGTATTCTCAGTACATACATTTAAAAAGTTATTTTAAGTAGGAATGATCAAAGTTCAATAACAGTTTCCAGTAAGATTAAGTTTGGCACAGAAACATCAGAAGTTAAAATGGAGTGCATTACGGAGGGGTGCTGTGTCTGCAGGAGCTTGGCATTGAACCACCAGACAACCGACTCTACCACTGATCCACAGCTGCCCCACATATCAATTTTGCTAATACAGATGTATGTCGACTTATTTCTAATTTTTCGTGTCTGTTCTTCAAAGAAGGTATGACATTAGATTTTAACTGATGTTAGTAGTCCCTCTTCCTGAAATGTCACTGGAACATGTTTTACAAACGGCGTAGTACTCCGACACTGCCAACATTTTCTTCATGTTCGACCATGGAAATAAATCAGAGTTTGTCCTATGGGTGACTTATTCTGCCCAGTAAAAAAATGTTTTCTCTAAATCTGCATTTTGTTTTTGCTTTAGAGTATTAAATTGATGTGACACACCAGATACACACCGGCTGCAGACATTAGTGGAGGGCACGTTATTTGCCATTTGGGGGGATTCCGGTCAATGGCAAGTATCGGCCGAGACAGATGTTCATCTGATTCAGCTGTGCATCTTTAACTTTAGTTTTATCTGGGTTTTTTTTAACCCATGTATCTGGTCTTCTACTTCTTGGTTACAGTTTAAAATCTCCTCACTGAAGCAAATAAAACCAAAGATGTGAGCCAAACCTGGGCTAAACTGTCATAGCGATTAGATTTTATTACTTGATTCAAACTAAGTGTTTAAGGTTATATTCAAATAACAAAGATATATTCATTAAGATTTGATCCAGAAATTGTGGTTCACATGCTTTATGTAGAAAGAGAACTAAATGTGGATGAGAGAATATGCTGCAATGTGAGAGGAAGCCTTAGCAGCTGTGCTGTAATAGGAGAATATCACACTTGTGTTCTCATCCTCACACCCTCAGAGCATGTGACAGTGTGTCAGCAGTAGAGGCACATTATGCATCCACCCACAGCAAGAGCTCCACTAGGAAGAAGCATGGCCTCGACTTAACAAGCCAAAGTGTCTCCCATTGGTGCCAGTGTGCTCCTGTCTGCGTCTCCGAATGACAGGAAATGCTTGGCCTTATAGAGGGAAGTGTAAGCTAATTACTGCCGGTGCCATTACCTCACCTTCAGTGTGTTTAGAGTGTTGGTCTGTAGGGTGTCCTCCTGTCAAACAGAGGCCCAATAAACCACAACCAGAAAATATTAGAGCCGCCTGTGCTTCTGATAATTAACCTTAATTGCAAATGAAATCTAGGAGGCATCGCTCTACTGTGGCACAAGTACAGGAGCTTTACTCGGATACCGCAGCCTGTGTCAAACAGAACAGTTGGGGGATACTTTACTTTTTTGACAGATTTTCACATTTTAGTGCCAATTTCCTTCGTTCCTGAATGTCAGACTGAGAAGGGAGAGCTGCTATTGGGAGGAAATACCCACAGAGGAGGTCATAATGTTAAATAAGCAAAAGCAGTCAGAAGATGTTTTAGTTAGAGTTCTGAAATTAAAGTGTAAAGAAACGAGCAGATCTCAGAGTTCTTAAAGAGATCATGGACATGACTTCTCAAAATGTATAAGAATTTGTGTTCTGATCTGCTGTTTTTCTGGCATAAGGATTTAGATTTATTTAAAGTCACAAGCGTATTATCCAAAATACGCTTTAACATTTTTTTCTAACACTAACATGTGTCCATAGTCTGTCTATAAACCCACCAATTATAAGAAAATTCCATCCTTTCCATCTTTTCCCCGCTCCATTTTTCAGAAAATGTGTGCTCAAACAGGCCGTTTGGAGATTTTACCTTCATGACTTCACAAAGGGCAGTAACCCCTCCCCCAGGTGGGTGACACTCCCACAGCTAGGTGTTTGTTCTGCCCTCTGAGTCTGTCTTCTCACTGTAAACAATTGGGCATTGAGCGAAAAAGCCCGAGCCATCCAAGCCTTTCTAAAGGGAAGTTAAACACAGCTCATTAGCATTTAAAGCTACAGACACAGAAACAGCCTGTTCTGAGCACGGCTGAAGTAGAGGTAGAAGAAAGTTCACAGACATGTTTTAAACTGGTTGTAAAGGAGGATAATGTGTGACCTTTAATTGTGTTTAAAGTTTCTTCTCAAAATCTCGGATAAAAACTTAGTAATCATACCCACAATTTTTAGCCTCACATCAAGGGAAAAATAAAGTTTTATTCCTTGGGGGCCGAGTTTGGACAGACTGTGAGATGATCAAAAGACACTGAACACACCATCAGCTTTTTTTTTCCTTCAGTCTTTTTTCGCTTTGTCTGATGAAAAGTGAGACAGTTAATTTGAACATTGGCAAGCTGTCTCCAGGATGACAGACAGCTTTTCATATCGGTAGGTTTTGAACAAAATGAATCACTTTATCTTTTTTTGAGGAGACAGCCGCCTTGGCTGTGGAAACCATCCTGATGTCTCCCGTGTCACATTTTCATTACGGTCATTCCCGTTGATGTGCTGGTTTTGAGTAACTCGCAGCACGGCAATAAAATCAGCTTCAGTCCTATCATTACCAGTATCATAGCTCTGCTTGCCAAGACCAGAACCCTGAGTGATGATAGAAGCAGCCAGAAGGAGTCGTGTAGGAGGAGGGACATGGTGAGTGTGTGGAGGGTGATGACAGGGCAGGCTGCAGATTCCTAAATGTTTCTATCCCTGTTAAAGTAGCTTTAAATGAATACCTTCCACTTAAACCACAGTAAGAAGGGAAGGTTCACCGTATGTGTGACGGGTAAAAAGATAATTTACCTAGAATCAATCACACATTAAAAATAGTAATGTATGGTTACTTAATATGAGGCCGTTTCACACATGCATTTCTTTAAATTCTTGCAGGAAAGAAATCTGGGTAAATCAGGAGAGCTTGGTGTGCGTGTGTGAAAGCAGCACGATGGGGATTGAATGCAGCAGATGTCACTCAAACCTGTAACTGAGTAGGTTTGTAGAATTAATTCACCTGTATGCATCTGGCAGGGTTATCTGTGAAGTTAAATTCATCAATCTGAGTATCTTCATTTTTTCCCAGTGTATTTTATAGATTTTAAGCAGTTAAAAGAGTTAAGAGATGTAAACGTGTGAACGGCCTTCGGAGCCCTGCTGAGTAGCAGACAGCGTTGTACTACTTGATATATAAAATTGTAATTGTAATTTACTCGTTATTTTCAAGCACTTTAATTGACTTTGACAAGTTTTGAGTATTTCTGCTTAGGTAAGTTTTTTATGTCTAAATGCTTAGTGTTTACCTTTGAAAGTGTAATGGTGTGTGTACTTTCTACTCTTCAAGTCCATAGTTTTGTGTGTGTGAAAATAAATGCCACTTAAGCTGTCCCTGAGGAAACGTCTACATCATGCCACTTGAGATTATTTGCCGCCCACTTCATAGGGGTCTGATATTATGCTCTCTTGATAGCAAGCATGTCTGGATCACACAAACATGCAAGAACACAATTTTCAAACAATCAGTGTGCACTTTGGTGATTGATTTGCTCTGCTACAAGAGAAGGCAAAAAAAAAAGATCAGCGAGAGTGATGCCAAGATGAGGATCACAACCCTTTCAGAGTCCATATCCTGCAGCTCTGAGTGCTGGAAAAGGTCAGCTCTGTTTTCACCCGAGGCGGCTGGAGCTGGATTGACTCCAAAGCAACTGGTGTGGAGTGAGCCGGTGGAAGGGCATCTAATCCTGACCTGGCAGCGACGCCTGCTGCGTGGGCGCCTCTTACTATCTCTGGTCATCTTTTCCTTTTCTCCTGCTTCTCTGTTTGCCTCTCTTTCCCAGCTCTGATGCTGTTTAATATGCACCCAAATGCACATGCACGCTCACATAAAGGAGGCCATCTGTTAGAGGATGAATCAGTGGAGCAATCAGCCCAGATTCACCTCCTCCCCCCCCCTGTGGCCATCTTAGTCTGAATTCTTTGAAAATCATTCATATTGGATTGATCGAGTAGAGGAAAGGAAAGAAAGACAGAAATAAAGGAGGGATGATGTGAATTTCATTATTATAGTGGGCGTGGCTGATGGCCCTGTGGGTAGCACTGACATTTCACCACAGAGGAGGATTCACACAGCTGATGTCAAGAGCTTTTAAGAAGAGGAGCATATTGCGCTATAGCAGGATAAATGCCACCCACAAAGGCTGCAGTTTCCCTCATTTCCTCTCACGCAGAGCTGAAAGGGCCTTCAAATATTCATAAACATTCCCATCAATAAAGGAAAGCTGCTGTGGTCGTCCCACCACACAGGGCTCTAAGGGCCGTGAGGCTTGGAGGCAAAAAAGGTTTGTGGTGGGGCCAGGCCGGTTCTTCCTCATGCCACCTCTACCACCATATCCCAACTCCTTAAATAGGGCAGCTTGGTCTGAGGCCGAAAAAAAGGCTGGTTTATTACGTAACTAACTCATCCTCTATTATGTTACCAACTTATTGTTTATTAGAGAATTCATCGTTTAACTAACTCATCATTTATCACACATGACTAACTCGCTGTTGATTATGTTGTGTGTTTAATAAAGATTGAAAGCTACCTAACCAACTTCTTTAAAAATGAAACCTTTGCTGTTTATTTCACTGGGGACACTTGTCTCCTGATGTATCGGTTTTACAAATGAATTCACGTGTCCCCTGGGTGTGCTTTTGGGTCTATTGTAAACTTAGAAAAAATGTGATGAAGTGATTAATGGAGAAAGTCCTGGACTTGGATCAGCACCAGTCAATCAATAGTTTTACAAAGTCGACCATATTGAATGCTGTCTTTGCCATTTAAGTTAAGCTGCTGACTTTGCAGAGAGTGAGTGTGGGCAGGTGTTTTATTTTGAAATATAACACCTGCAAAATTAAAAACCTTTAGCTAAGGCAAAAAAAAGCTAAGCAACACTTCTGGTGATGAATCATTTTCGAACCACTTATTATTCCACCTAAAGCATATCATTACCACAGTAATGCAGCTACAGGTATGCACTTATAATTACCGCTTAGATAACTGAAGGCCTAAGTGTTTTCATTCTCCATCAAAGACGTATTCATATTTTACTGAACATGGTCATAGCGCAGAAAATCAGACATTGATATATTTTTTTTCTCAGAGAAACGTATAAAGTTAGATGCTGTCGCTCTCCTGGTCACATCTGTCAAACACAGATGAAAGGCTGTTAAAGTAAAGGATCCACCAAAGAGAATATGTCTTTCAGAAAATGAATTCTCTGCACATTGAGGTTTTTAATGAAACTACTGAGAGTAAATATTAACAACAGAGTGACAGAAACATGAGGCGTTCGCGTGAATGTGTTTGCATACAACAGCATGCAAACCCCTCGGCTGTCAAAAAGGAGGCACGCTGAGGGTCCCGTGTGGAAGCGACCCATGCAGCGCTACGCTTCATTAACACGCTGTCATGCCAAAACCTACAGCAGATCTGATACAGACGATACTGTTTTAGAACTCCAATTGTGTGCAATTTATTGGACACCGCAGCTAATCTGAGTGCTCCATCTTATTCCAGCGTGTTATCTGTTAAAGAACTGCATCTGTTCTTAGCCGGGGTGTGTTAACAGCCGGTTGCTCACGATAAATCGCCACCCCACCCTGCGAGCAGGAGATGGATTACTGTGTTTTCACGGGGAGAAAATCACCTACATTAGCAAAACGAAAGGCCACCGTCATATAATAAACCAAGCCCGCCTATAAAAAGAGAACTGATTCCACAGATAGCAGCGTGTATTTCAGAGAGAGCTTGAAAAGAGATGGAAAGAGAGAGAGAGTTTATCTCTAATTCCTTAACACAAGAGAAGACAAAAACACCTCACAAAATGCTTCCTGTGTAGCTCAGAGCTGATGAAAAGTGGAAAGATAAACTTCAGTCGATAGCTGTGAGCTCAAATTAGATATTTATTTTAAAAATGTACCGCTGGTAATTAAATGTATAAAAGGCATATCAATTTATAATTTCAAAAGCACAGCCTCATGAATACATTTATTAGATTTGATGAAGATAATCTGATTTTAATCTGTCTCTTTTAATGAAACCAGAGCCCCCCTTTTTTTTTTTCCATCAACAATTTCTCTCCTGAACCACGTGTTGTATAAACCGCAAAATTGCCTTTTATTGAGGAGGTGAGCACAGCAAGGGTGGAAGTAACCAAATTAAGAGATAATTTTAGAGGGGAGGAAAATGGATGTAAATTTAATAAGGTGTGATGAAACTGCATGCAAAGAACGAGAGATTGATAAAGTGTCAGGCTCACTGATTAATTCAGGGGCTATTAAAGGCTGTAACTCTTAATATCCTTCTTTTAAATCCCTGCACACATTGCAAAGATAGCTCCCAATTTCAACCAAGCAGACCTGAGGTTTTTGTTGTTTATTGTTTTACCTGAAGATTTTGGTGCAGCATGCTTAGTGTGAGCAGAATTTTATCTTGGTAATGAAGGCTGACAGTTTGTGGATGGCACAGATCTGTCCATGCAGCCCCCAGGTTGAGATGCAAGCGGAGATGGATGTGTTTGTACATCAAAATCTTGTCTGGTGCATCATGGAGGTGAAAGGACACGATTATAAAATACAAACAAATCTGATGTAATCCAGCATCCCCTTTCAAACAGATGTTGTTTACATGTAAACATGTGTATTTGTGTTTAAGCAGTCTGCACTGCTTTCTGAGCATGCTCATACTGTATGTGTGTGTGTGTGTGTGTGTGTGTGTGTGTGTGTGTGTCCCCTGCAGGTCTGTGCGTATGAGGGTGGCTGTGCTGTCTGAGAGGTAAAGCCTGTGTTATTGGGCAGCCACCCTGCAGCTCTCAGACTGTGTGTGTGTGTATACACTTAGAGCAGTGGGACAGACAGAGATTGCCACCACCTGCGGCTCAGCTGGGAGCTGCTGCAAGAATGAGAGCTGAGGAAAGAAAGAGTAGAGGAGACGCAGGATTGGAGAGGAGGCGAGAGGAGGGAGGTGAAAGAGGAGTACATAATTACATGGCAGAGCAGAAGCTCATCTCTAGATACTCCAGGATTCTCCTTCCTGTTTTCTACAGGACACACACACACACACGCGCACACACACACACACGCACACACACACACACACACGCACACACCCATGCACACACACAAATACAGATACAGGGCCTCTGCCCATCAGCCCCTCCACCCCTTTTGTCTTCATCTGGGAGAAAACAATCCATCAGACAAAGGTCAGTGTACCTCCACCTCATCAGACCAGGCGCACACACACACACACACACACACACACACACACACACACACACACACACACACACACACACACACACACACACACACACACACACACACACAGAGCAGAAGACTATTCTGAATAAGGCAACATCAATAACAACCCTAAAACCTTTAGGCATGCCACAGATGTTGAGCAGTATTTAAGGTGTGTAACCTAAACATGCAGCTGAGTGTCCACCTAGCGTTTTTTTTTCTGAACGCCAGCCACTTTTCCAATTGTTTTAAATGTGTAGGGATGGTTTGCAGCAGCAGGCGGCCGCATGGAGATAAAGAGCCTTTTTTCCGAGTGCTCACCCTTTTTTTACTGACCAAGTTGAAAATCTTTCAACTTTCAGAAAGGGGCTGTTGACGTCCCAACGCTCTTTTCCAAATGTATGATATTCCCTGTATTTCAGCCGCATACAGATCGTGTCTTGTACCCACATCCTCTTTGCTCCATGTCTGCTGGAGTAAAAACGATCTCAAATATAAAACATGCAGTAAAAAGCAACGGAGCAGTGTCGGTCACACAACGGCTGTTGTTGAGAGTCTGTTGTCATAGATACAGGACGGACATGCAGTCCTTGAGCTCTCAGGTGCACAGCCAGCACTTTTCTTTTCTTTCATATAAAATATGATATATATGATATTTGAACCTGCAACAAGCTCAGTTTTTGTCGACTGCATAGCTGAAAAAGTGAAGAAACATGCATCATTCTTCATATAATGTACTGTCGGATAATGTGTATTCTGTCTGTCCTAAGACTGAGCGGCTATCATTGCACTCTATGATTCGCTTTAGTTTCTTTTTCTTTACAAGTCACCAGGGGTTAGCTGCTGCTCAGTGCCTACATGCTTTTTTAAAGGGAACAAGTGAAACTGAAGTCTTGTATAATGATGGACAGATTTTTTGGTGAGAGATCGTTAAGTAATTGTTACAACACATTTTTGTTTGTTGTCTTTTTTGGACACAAATTGTTTGAGGAGGATTTAATATGCTGCGATAAGCTACAATATTTTACATTACAATACGATACACTGCCAAACATTCAGCTTACAGGGTTTCCACTAGAATCAATAAAAAATAAAAAATTGAAAAAAACATCCTCATGTAAACAGAAAGTCACATACCAATGCAAAACAACACAATTTATACAGTACTGCACACTACCCATATTGCACTAGATCAAATAGACAGTCAGGTCTCTTTTAGGTTGCCATTTTGCATTGGTAGGAGTCACAGCCCCTCCCTACAGCCTACCCTGTGTTATCTATTTAACTCTAATGGGACAACAGTTTATAAAATGTTTCATGCTGCTGAAGAAGAACTGCCACTTGAGATTGAGACCATAAGCTCATTTTGAAAGTGTTTACTGGAGTCAGCAGTCAAGTTAGAACTATAGGGTCATGTTCTCTTCTAGTGTGACTTTGTTTTGGGGGGGAAATTCGCCCCCTGCTGACCGTTAGAAAGATTGCAGGTTTAAAGCACTTCAGCAGTGGCTTCACTTTTGAGACCAAGATGCTACGTCTACATCTTATATAACTGTCTTTAGTAAAATAGAGAATGCAACAATCACAGCAAATCACAGTCGCTACTTTCATCCCCTTTACAGACGGGAAGCTCCTCATGATGCAATGACTGTTAGGAATCTGAGACAAAAGGACAAATCTGCTGTGCATGTAAGCACATTCTGTAGTTGTTTAGTGATAGTATGATGCTGCATGATCAAAACTTAACCAGCTTGCGTAATTATGCACCAGTATCAGTCATTTAAGGCCTGCACATGGAACAGATAACATGAGATGTTTGTAAAGAGAGTAACCAGTGTAAAGGAAAAGCATTCATGAGAGTTAACTACTATCTAAGATAACAGAGCTAAAATGAATAAACTAGTAAAGCCCAGAAGTGATAGGATGATAAGTGACAGAAGGGGCTCTGTGGAAAGATGAGCTCTAATTGACCTTCTTGGTGATGGTGTTGGTGTTTGTGTCTATGTCAGACAAAGACCCGCCTGCAGACCTGCCTGGGAACGCTCAGATCAGACTCTCAGCTTTGAGAGGCTGTCATGGTGTGGCTGCACACGACTCACCAATCGATGGATGCTATCCTAGCTGACAAATGAAGTGAGAGTCTGCTGATTCTCAGTCATAGAAAAGAAATTGATCCTATTTATGTGAGATTTCCCCAAAGCTGTACCGCTGCTGTTATTCCAAGAGGCTATAGGAACACAACAATGCAAGGGCGAAAGCTGAAAACGTTGCAAGACGAAGCATACCCTGTAGATTACTCAAATAAAACCATCACATAAAGAGAAGACAAAGAGAATAGGGCTGCAAAAACAACCTCACAATAGCAGCAAGTTAAATTAAGTTAAATACAAGTATTCTTCAAAACTGAATACAATGAGAAGTATCATTAGTTTAATTGCTCAGGAACAAATTAGAAAAGGGTTTTTAAAATGTCAATATACTCGTCCCAGTTTGTGATTGAGATCATTTAAAGGCAGAATGTGAGACATTTTGAACATTAATACAGCAGAAAGTATATCCTCTGTAAATGTCTCTGTGAGTCATGACTGTCTACAATGAGTGAGCAGCGTGAGTCCCTCTGGCTGTGTTGTTGTCAGAGCCGTGTTTACATCTACTCACTGCTTATTTGGATGTCACGTAAGCTTTTTTTAGATCACAGTTATTCTGTGTCAATTTACATGCAATGTGAAGATATGAGCTAACTAAAGTGTGCTAACATTAGCCTGCTAACACAAAAATGCAGCCCACAAGCAATTGCTGCTCAAGCTTAATGTTTAATGTTTAATTTTTGATATTTACTTTGTTATTTTCATTATATTATTTTCTAAGTGCTTTAAAATGATCATGTTGGTATTTTTTTTTCTTTGATGAACATGAAGTCTATGTTTAGTGAGGTGAAATAAACCATACCAAAATAAGAATGTCTGTACAGTAAGAGGAGTGTTCTGTAGAGCAACAAGTGTCTACAGCTTTCAAGCAATAATCGTACAGCACCCTCTGAATGTTTGTTACTTTGCGAACAAACATCTTACTTTTCTATTTTCAAAACTTGAAAAACCAAAAAGTAGTTTCGGAATAAAGCGCAGGAAACTGGTATTGATGCTCAGGCATTCAAATTGCTTCCTTTAAAGTATTGTCTATTATGTTTGAGAAAAAGCAGGTGTTTGGTTATTATAGCACCTTCTCTGCATACTGCTGCTTTATCACACTGGAGGACTTTCCATTCAGGAGGGGTTACTGCAGCAGAAGACACATCTGAAAACATTTCCTCGCCTACTGCTGTGCTCTCACTGTCTTCATGTGCAAGAGGGAAAAGTTGGACTTTCTGGTAGCCAAGGTAACGTTCCACTTCCTGACCTGATGTATAGTTTTTCTTACTCAAAGCATGTACAAAAAGTCAGGGTTTGCTTTGAAGTGGTCCTCTCAATTAGCACTCCATTTGCAATTATACAGGTACTGGTATCAACACAAAAGTTGTCTAAATCGTAGTTAACAAGATACACAAAATGTTTCTTCACACTTCCTGCTGTGTGCAACAATAACCCAGCAAGACGACACCAATAAAACTGAGATAATGAGCAAAGTGCTGCGTAAATCAACAACACAAAGTACCTGGCAGCACAGTAAAAATAGCAGAAAAAAGAAACAGTCATTAATAGAGACAAATAAAACAAAAAGGCAAAGGTAAATATGTTAATGATGTAAAATGTTTTATGAGAAGACCCTTAAGACCACATTTCCAATGTTTGTAATATTCTGATTATGCAAGGTGCAATAAAACCCTCAGTCAGTGTAATCTATTAGGGCTTTCACAGTTGCAGAAAACTCCTCAAAAACTCCTGATATTTCCCGGAGGAGCTGTAAGTGTGCAAATAAGCCACATTTGTCGCATTTGCCCCTTTTCTTTTTTTCCTTCAGCATGTCCCGAGTGAGCTGATGTGAGAACGCAGCAGGATATTATCCGGAGAGTTCACCTCGAGCCAATGGGAGGGGGGAGTGACGTTTGTATTCTGTGACTGCTGCACGGTGCATTGAGGTGTATGTATGCAATGGCTATGATCTCCATGCACGTTATCAAGCGGCTGCATTAGGTTTTCTGTTCGTCAGTATCTTCTACTCCACTCTTTTGTTGATAGTGTGATTTTGTTGGACTACACATAGCATTGATATAAAGGCAAATATTCTCATTATAGCATCGTATAGCGGACTCTGTTGCTTCGTCCGCATCGTTTTTTTAAACGTCTTACCTCAGGTGACCCCCCCCCCCCATCCCGCTGTGAGGTGCATATGTGAACAGCCAGGTCAGGAGAATATCCGGAGCAGTCCTCAAATCTAGATATTTTCAGGAGTGCAGATGTGAAAACGGCTTAATCTTCAACTCAGTTAAAGGAAATAAGAGACCCCTGACTGATGATCCTCAGGCTGCACACTCACACACAGGCTCTAATGTAATGATGCATGGTTTTGAGGGATACACATGATCATTCAAACTGCAAATGATATTCATCGTTATTTACTTTTGAATGAGCCTTGTGCATCAATACTCTGTAATTATTACAGCTGTGCTCCAGGGCTTCCTCAGACACACCTGCTGAACCTGCTCACCTGCTGTCAACTAACCAATCATCCCAGATCGTGCTCAGCTACAGTACAGGGTAATGTGCCATATGTGCCACAGTATGAAGAATCAGAAATCTCAGAGAGAAATTCAGTAATTTGGCTTTGAGTCCAGTGTCCCTGGTTGTTCTAATGTTGGTTCCTTTAGTTCAGCATCCTTCCTTGTGTACCTGCATGTTTGTTAACCTGAGTGACCTTCTCATCATTGTGTCATACCTTTCAGCATCTAAGCAACAATCTTTGAATAAACCACTTTAACTCGGCTTGTCAGCTGTATGTGTGTTCTACGTTTAGGTTCAGCTTGCAAAATTATAAAAGTACTGCATGATTAATTTAGAATGCAGTTACTGCTTAGCAACATGTTTTTCATGGTTTTGACCTACAATTTTAATGTTTCCAAAAACAGATGTCAGAATCCAAAGCAAAAAAGGTGACTGTCTACAGTTACACCGTGTCCTACAGTACACCATCGTATATATAGCGTTGCATCTCGTGTGATCGCACGCTGGCTGTCCACACTGCATCCATTAATATACAATTCTATGATTTCAATTTCCCCTTGCAAACACCATGACATCTAGTGCTTCGGAAAGAAGGTGGACAAACTTTGTGCTTTAGGAGCTCATGAATCAAATCATAACTCAGAGGCTCATCATTAAACAGACAGTTTTTTCCTCCGGTGTTGTTGACACAAGTCAAAGCACAACATTTAAATCAAAGAAGCAGATATTATAAATGCACCGTTATCTTCACATAGTAAAACTAGCTAACAAGCTCTGTTGGGTATGAAAAGTGAGTGTCAGTGCCTTGTAGAGCCCCCTCTCCTCCTACGCGAGCAACATTTTAAAATAAATTTGTCGCTGATGCTAGGACAGATTGTTAACCAGAAAAAGTATTAAAAAACAACCTGAGTCAACATCAAATATAGGCAAGACTTATTCAAAATGTCAAATGCAGTAAAACATTGATCTTAACATTTATCCTGTTGTACAAAGTTCAAGTTGAATCCATTTTGTTGTTTACATAATATGCACTAGAAGCATGATTTGGGTTATTTGTGTTTTCATTGTTCTCACAGATAGATTTGTTTCTGCTGACCTTCTTATGTCAAACGGAAAGTGTCTTGAAGATTGGAATGTCATGTAGTCATGCAGAGTATGAAAAGAAACACAATATATACGTGCATTAATATCACAGAGCTCTCTGGAGTTGAAAAGACAGCTTTTCTTTTGTATGTAAATTGGAAGGCCGGCTAAAGAAGACACGCTCTCCATTTCAAAATGTCACTTCATCGAGCTACAGTGCGCCACAAAGCAATAAATAATTCTCAAAATGAAAGAAAGCAGCCTGAAAAGACTGTGCCGTATTTATTAGGACTATCCAAAGCAATACTTTATTGTTATTAAAATCTTCTGGTCCATAGACAGAAGCTCATATCCCTCTGAAGAGCTGTTTTAATATCCTTATAATTTAATATCCTCAGCAGGATTCATTTTTATCTCGGCCTGACACCGCTCCCTGGTATCTTACACCCAGTGACAGAAAATGTAGATGTAAGTGACACTGCTGGAGAATAATTTCATGGCAATCATATGAGGATATTGCAGTTTTGTTTTGTGTCTACATGGGAGGGTAATGAGTCATATTTGCAGTTGAGTCTCTGTTGAAAATTACATGGAGAAGAAGCGGTTTTGCATAACAGTTTTAAGAGTTCAGTGCTTGCATAATTTCCCTTAACAGGGGGAAGGTCAACAAGCCATTTGACTTAATAGGATTTTAATTCTTACATCAGGCGTATTTGCATACCACTAGTTTGTAGTTAAACTGTTTTACTAAGTGTTGTCTGGAGTTTGAGCCTGCAGCACGGCCCTGCGTACATTTAAATGTAGAGCGTGTGATTTGGGATGTTGGGGGGGTAAGATTCAATAGGAAAGTGTGTGTGTGTGTAAGTGGAAGGAGACACATGCATCCTCTCTGGCTGACCAGCTACAGAGAATTTCACAGGTTTTCTCTGTTCTTATTCTGTCGCCCATCTCACTGCACTCACCTTTATTGTCTAAAATGATCCACAGCCAAGCCCCCAGGGTGTGTGTGTGTGTGTGTGTGTGTGTGTGTGTGTGTGTGTGTGTGTGTGTGAGGTGATGTTCTCTTTCTAGCACACACATACTGTACACAGACTGTCAGATAGGACCCAGAATAGAACAGTTACAAAATAAACTAAATGTGTGTGTGTGTTTATATTTATATTTCACATTGTGAAACGTGCACTTCAGGATTTCGATTTTTATTTTAAATTAGGATCACGTCTCTCATAAAGCAGAGTTAAATGGTAAATGCACTTGAGCTTGTATTATGCTTTTCTAGTCTCCTGACGCTTCAACACCACATGCCACACCTACACATTAACATCAATTCACACACTGATGACAGTCAGAAGTGACTAATCCCATTTATACACATTCATACGCCAAGGACCAAGCAGCTTGAGCGACTTGGGGTTAAGTGCCTTGCCCAAGGACACATCAGACATGTGACGGGATCGATCCCCCACCAGCTTTCAAGTTAAATATAAATCACCAAGTGTTCAATAGTGAAGGACAGTCACAAAAAAATTATCAGATAACTAATATTAGTTTCATTTCAGTTCATATGCATTGTATTAATCTGAGAAAATGCATGTGAGATTTAATCACATTCTGTTATTTTTTAGCCACATTATGGATGCTTTGCTTTCCTGTTTTTGATTGAAGAAGTTGTGACTGTTTTCCTGAAACCTTGTCTTATCTCTACTTCCTGTAAAGCAGATGAATGTTCTTTCTTTAACACATGATCAGTTCTCATTTTCTGAGGTCACTCAGAATGAGGTGACAGAAATACTGCACACATTAAAAAACTCTCATGCCCGTGATATTTATGGTCTAAACACCTTCTTTTTAAAGACTCATGCTGGTAGCCTAGCACCGCTTTTTCAGCATTTAATCAATCTCTGTCTCAGGCTTTCTATCGTTCCCTCTAACTGGAAAATATCTCAAATCATTGCCAATTTTTAAATGTGATGATCCTACTCTTGTTTCAAACTACAGACCTATAGCAATACTTCCAGTTATGTCTAAGTTGCTTGAAAAAGCCTTATATAACCAGCTAAGTTCTTACTTTGAAGCTTACAACTGGCTCAGTGACTGCCAACATGGTTTTCGAGCTAAAAGATCAACCATGTCGGCATTACTACTTCTCACTGAACAAGTACGTGACTCTCTTAACAAAGGTCACATCACTGAAGGTATTTTTATTGATTTTCGTTAAGCTTTTGACACCGTGAACCATCAAATCCTACTTAACAAACTTCACTCATTTAAACTGTCTCCATCTGTGATTGAAATGCTTTCTTCTTATCTGAGAAACAGGTCGCAAGTTGTCAAAATTGATCGTACAACATCCCAACCTTTAGTCTGTGATATGGGTGTTCCACAAGGCAGAATTCTTGGACCCTTACTTTTTCTTTTATGATCTTCCTCAAGTGTGCAAATATCCAAAATGCTTACTGTATGCTGATGATACTGTGATTTTTCTCTCTGACTCAAATCCTAATGTCATAAATTCCAAATTATCATCTGATCTTCAGTTCTTACATGACTGGTTGAAAAATAATCATTTGACCATCAATGTAAAGAAAACTGAGTGTATGTACTTTCACTCCCCCAGAAAATGTATTACATTCACTGATCCCATCACCTTTGCAAGCCAAGATCTTGTCGTCACAAAGACCTACAAATATCTTGGTGTGCTACTTGATTCGCATCTTACATACCGTGAACACACCTCTAAACTAACTACTAAGATGAGTCAGAAACTTGTGTGTATAATAAGATCAGCTCATATCTGTCCTTCTCTGTTTCTGAAAACGTACCTACATGCAATTGTGTTTTCATCAATTTCCTACTGTCTTCCAATCTGGTCATTTACCACTAAGGAGATTACTGAAACAATAGCACGACTGTACTATCGAGCTCTTAAGATCCACAGTAACATCCTAAAGTGGTCACATCACGGCTCTGCACTCACACGCTACACCAAAATTTGGAATGACATTCCCCATCACATTAGAACTTTACCATCTACCTCATATTTAAAAAATACATATAAACGACACCTCCTCCACACTTACACCTGCACTCATTAATTGTTCATGTATTGTCCGCAGTATCTGTACTGTTTGTTTCTATTTGTCTGTATTTGCCTAGCCCATGCTAATGTCCTGTAAATGTATTTGTCTTGATGTGTCATGACTGTGGTTTATATTTCATGTTCTGCAGAACAGGACCCTGCTGGAAACCAGTTTTCAGTCAGGCCCGTTAAACTGTAACTTTATGATACTTTTAAACTTTCCTGTATAATAAATGCAATGAAATGAAATGAATGAAGATAAGTCGTGTCAGACTTTCTGTTGAGCTGCTTTAAATAATTTATTCTTAACAATGGCCGACAAAACATGGTAGTTTCAACTGTTAGATAAGCATCAGTCAGCGACAGTGGGTTACTCTTTTGTTGATGCAGTTGTATAAAAAGAGAAACCTTGGTCGACATTGAATAAAAAATCTCTTCAATCAGAAGAGATTTTTGTCATGCAACTGTGGAGGGTTTGTAATTATATTTGAACAACACTTGAAGTAACCTGTAGGCCTTCCATGAATCCGAGATTAGTCTGTAGAGCTTTTAGAAATATTCTGCAAGTTACCTTTGAAACAATCTTAGAGGTAGAAACTCTTCTCTGTATGGCTCTTGTTAAATTCTGTGTCAGCAGCAAACTTTCCACAGTCAATTCTTCACTCTAACTATGGATTTCTGAGCACAGAGGGAGACAGCAAACATCTTGACACGCTCCTTTTCCTGCAACACAGTGCACATAGCCGCAGGGTGCCTTATTAAGAGGTTTTCGGAAAAAGATGTTTTGGAGAATACAGTTCTATTATTGACAGGCAGAGAATGGCTTAAACACATCAATGCCTGAAATGAAAGTAGGGCTGACTGTAAATAGTTCAGTGTCCAATACATGCAAATTAAAAAGGAACATACATGCTTTGTGGACTAAATCACCTGGAGTTTGTAGAGATTACAGGCTGTGGTCAGGGACACTCTGCTCTCTTAATGATCTCTATTTATGCCAATGTTGGTCTCCAAATATCTGTAGTATAGATGTAATAGACATTTACTTGTTGATAAATGATTGAGTCATTGTGTTCGTTTTCTCCATATGTTTGGAACCAACTGAAGCATTGCGCACAAATGACTTATATGAGGAACTTAAAGAGTAAAGAAACAACATGTTTTTTGTGTTCTGTGTCATTCTTTTTTCGTCCAAACAAAAGTTTCTACTGAAAGTTTTGACCTTATTTTAAATGAAATGGTCCAACCCCATCCCCCCTGCTCCCCACACACCTGTCACTCAAAGCAGCCACACTTCCGATTGTGCATATGTATGCATTTTTTTTTGCATCAAAGTGATGGCCCGAATGGGGATTGACTCACTTTTGGAGCAAACGTCAAGTGTGAAACTTGAGGAACTGCACTGACCTGTAGGCTTTTTTTCTGCCCTTGATGTTGCCCCTCGATAAGGACTTAAGAAATCTTAAGTTAGATTTATCTGAGTACTTTTCTGGACACATACATTACAATCGTGACAACTGGATGGCTAAAAGAGGGTTAACATTATCTACTGTCAAACTGGACATGTCCAGTATAGTTTCTCTCTCCACCAGTGCTCCTCTCAGCGTTATTAGCTTCTCGTTTCCTCACTTGGCCACTACAAGGCTGGATATCTCATCAGATCACAGAGCAGAACACTAACCCGCTCTCCGCTCCGATGGGCCAATAAGGTGCTCAGTAAAGCAGGTCGTATGCCACTCAACTCTCATCACAGATGCTGCACAACACTGTCGGTCCATTAATGGGAAACAGCAGCATGTTCAGTGATTAGGCTGGGTAATGGTGAGTGACTGTCTCTGGAGACCTGGGATGGTTTGTTGAGGTGGCGTCTGTTGGACGCTGACAAACCCTGATCTGTTGTTAGCTGCATATTTACAATGAGGAATGATCCAGACGCCGGAACGTGAACAGGCACATTCCCACATAAAGACAAGAGCCGTACAGTCTCTCATGTCTCTCTGAAGGTGGTTTGTAGGGATTAGAGGAAGAGATGGTGATTCATTTCCTGACTTTTGGCATAGCCATGCTGGATTCTCCTGGGGGACAGAGCCTGAGCCTGTATTATATACTGGGGATGCTCACAGATCCCTGCCTCTAATGAAATAAGAGCTCCTCTAGATTTGTACTCACTCCAGCCTGCAGGAGAGGCGGTTTGCAGGCAGAAATCAGGTTATGAAGTCTTCTACTTTACTTAAGTTTGGATATAAAGCTTGAAGGTGTCCTTTAAAGACAGTGTTTTAGTCAATCTTACCAAAAGCAGGTACGTTGGAATTGGTGGTTTGGTTTACAGGAAACATGAATGGATCTTTTTGGCACTTAGATTTTTTATTTTTCTGTTAATTTACCCATAAGATCACATCTCCTTCTCTGACAACCAATCATGATGGGCTAAAGAGTATTCAGACCACCCTACCTGTGATGTATGCCCAGTCTTTGGCATTCCTTAAAAGTATTTTGAATAAAAGAAGCCCATAGAAAGCTTTGATACGTGAAAAAACAACACACTTTTGTATCTTTTTTGAGCAATTTTTTTCCCTTGATTCGATACTTAATGTCGAGAGGAGAGAGTGTGGGATGACATGCAGCAAAGGGTCGAGACAAGATTCAAACCCACAGTCGCTGCAACAGGGCTGTACCAAAGATGTCAAAAGGAAAATATAATACAAACAAAGTCAACATCTGCTCTCTTGACTAAAAAACAACTCCTTTTAATAGTCTCTTTAATCTACTGAATTACCAGCCTGGCATGAACCATATGTCACTCAGGAGACTCTAAACCTCTGACAACCAAAAAAACAGTAAACACCTTTAACATGTCTCACATGTGAGAAGAAAGCCCTTACAAAAAACAAAGACTGAAAAAGATGTTATATTAAAGCAGGGATAAATTCACTGATGATACAGCCAATCACATCATAACAGACATCTGCAAAAACACAACAGCATTTTAGTTGCCAGTCTTGTCTTTTAATGCTTAGGAAAAAATCTGTGCAATCTGTCAACAAAGTCTGTCCCTCAGATCATAAATTTCCTGGCAGAGCCTGTGATACACATCGTTTAATGACCATGAACACATGCTCCAAATATTGACAATTTACATTCAATTAAATGCTAATGCAGGAGGAGGGGGGTTGAGGGAGCTACATTTCTCATAGTAGACAGCAGATACCTGGAAGTAAATATGGGCCATCTATTGTGATATTTTTTTGCAAGGAATATCAAGGATGGTATTTAAACAGTGCTTCTGTACCGGCCTGTTTGAATATGATTTATGTTTTTTCTTTAATTAAAAAATAACCCTTCTGAAAATGTTAAGCGTTTTTTTTTTTTTTTTTTACTTTATAGCTTAACTCGATATGGGCATATTAATAAAACTCAGGATGGGTCTGAAGGTGTGAGGTCATGGGGTATTATACACGAGTGAAATGCTTCTCAGAAAGCCTTAAATGAAGCCAATTCCTTGAAAGAGTGTGTTGTTGGAACGTAATAAAGTTCAAACAGGAGCTCTGGGACTTTGTTTTAGGACGTTGGAGTCAAGCCCCATACCAGCCCTGCAGGTGCTGGCGGGAGAAATGCCACTAGATGTCAGAGGGAAACAACCAATGAATAATTATAGGGATAACTTCAAAGGGCATGGAGAGCACTTAAGTGGTATTACAGGACAAACGTGATCGCTTGGGATCATGTATTGCACATGCTGTAAAGGACTTTTTTTGTTGTCTTAAAAGTTTTTTTTTTTTGGGGGGGGGGGGGGGGGGGGGGATAAAGGAAATGAAAAGCCAACCTTCATTATGTGATGAACAGAAGTGTACTTGAGTTGAAGTCAATGTTTACTTTTAGTTCCACACGGGATGCAATCAGCGGTCTCCTGTGTTTGTTTGACCCGTCTACCTTTCTATATTTGGTGTCGTATGCTCACCCTGTTCCCATTCCTAAGGTGTCAAATACGAACACCCTGTTAGCACCTTAGCTGCTCATACAGACACACTCCTACATTTCGCATCTGCATGAGAAGCACTGGGCTTTTAACTAACTTTAAAGTCAACCAACAATAAGGCAAACAGTAACAGACGGATAAAGTTTACTTCCTGCCAGTTGGGATTAAAGAAGCGTGGTCAACACAGGACCTCCACCCAAATGATTGGGGTCAACGTCCCTTGTGAATCATAAGTTAAAGTCCATTATTGTTTTCACTACCCCATGATGCTCTCATAACCTGCTCAGCCTAGTTTCTTCTTCTCAACCTAACCAAACAGACAGTTTGATGTGAAGCAAGAAGAAGCCAGATGCTACTCGAGCGTCAGAGCTAACGTGCATCATCTGAATAAGACATCCAAGGGTCTGTGTTCATTGACCTAGGGTAGATGATGTGTGTCCAACAGTCATGCTTGTGTTTTAGTATGAGTGTCTTAAGCACAAATATGAATTGTTTCATATTTCTGTAACAGTTTCTGTGTTGTGAACCGACAAATAGGAAACCTAATCAAGATAAAATGACCACTTTTCTAACAATGCTTTGATCATTGTTAGATTGTCCATCTCTCTCCCTATTGCACTACCTTGACTCACCCTTTCCCTCCCCATGCAACACTTTTGTATTTTATTTCAAGCCTGAACTGCTACCTTTTGTTCTGATAGAACCTTCTTTGTGGGTTATTCTACTTCCCTGCTGTTACTTTTGAACGTGCCTGATCCTTTCTTGTTACCAGCTGTAAGCTGTAGGACTGACCAGCATGATCAATGATAAACTATCTGCTGTGCCCATCACTGGCTCAGCACATCAGTGAGGTAAAAGCTGTGTAGAGCTGCAGACTTTTGATTGTTATTGGGATCTAGAGAAAAATAAACCTCTGTCAAATAAAGAATTTTGTTCAAGAGTTTGTGTAACACGTTTTGCTGAAACTTTATTATTAATATAATGAAAGCACCAGTCATTTGAAATTAACATAGTATATCTATAATTACCTCTATGCAATTGACACTAATGTAGTTTTGCCATGTGTTGTTGTCTTTCTTCTTTGGTCCCCATGTGGAGATGTTAAATTAAGGCCATGGGGCTTATGCTGATAATTGGTTATTTCATGTTAAAGAGGGCTGATTGGAACAACTTAAGTGTTTGCTTACGCATACAGTCTGAATTGTATTGTTTAAATTATTATTTTTTATTTTGGTATCTGCACCATTGCAGAATTTAAACCATGTCTTATAATCAAAGTAAGACCTTCTTTAATATAAGCATTTTACCAGAATCAGCAACAAGAACTACAGCAGGTGGCGACCTGATCTGTGGAGATTGTATTTTTAACCCATCATAAACAAATCATGACATTTAAACAGGAGCAAAATCCTTCTCCAGCTCATTTTGTCACTTGGAGCGCCTCCCAGTGAAATGGGGCTCCTGTCTGCTGGCTTCAACCCAGTGTAGTAAAAACAGCAGTGTCAATGGCACCATATCTCAGTTATTTCTTCAGAGCAGACTGGACTCTAGCTTTCATATCTTATCATTCTATGCATGGGTAATGTACTCTGATGAGCTTTCATTAGTTTAGTTTTGATGAACATCTCCATTAAAATGTCTGTGGCCACTTATCTTGAGTCATGTCTATGTCCTGTTACCATTGGATAGTTCCTTAATACGACCTATTTTCCCATGATACCCTTCACGGGGGATTTAGTCAAGCTAGCAAAATGTAGCTTTTAATCACATGAGAAAACCATCAATTGTCTTGTGCAATCCTTTATTTTTTTAAACATAAAACCAGACTGATTTGTAGATTTATACATATATAAGTGTGATGGTGAAATAAAAGAATACATTGACTCTTTCATTTAAATAACGTTAATGTAGTCTGCCTTTAAAAATAAAATAATAATAAAATTGTGTGCAAGAAATTCAAACTGGGTGCACACTACAGGGACAGACATTTCAGGTTAGTTAACATTATATTTCAAGCAGGCGAAGAGAAAAGTAGTGTAAACATAACAGACACTTCACTGAGCCTCCCTGAGGGCCCGCTGGAATTATTCTGCACATTTTCCTTCGTGCTTTGTACAACTTTTTTTATACTGACAAAGCACCACAGTCTGAAACTTGATTATCAGGGTATTTTTGTTGTTGAGAGAAGTAGAGAAGGGGGGGGGGGGGGGGGGGAGCATTGCAATAATCTGGAACTGCAGAAATAATGACTGAACTGATACTGTACTGTATTAATAATAAATGACTGTACTAAATACTCTACTCACTAAAGGATAGGAATCCAAATTTCTCCCATGGACCTTTGAGCTGGATGGCTGGAGGAGTTGTCTGCGTCTTTCTTTAAATATACTTGCAGTGCATTCATCATCTTAATGTATTGTGTTTAGGATAGACATGTCAGATAGACTGGTGTATAAGCTAATAGCTAATAATAGCTACTCTATCTTCAACCATCTTCTGTAATCTGTGTCTGATGACAGGTGCAATAAATAAGTATCAGTCATGTGTTTATCTTTTGTCTTTAAATATTAAAATAAATGTTGGGATCAATTCAGAGCACATTTGATAAACTATGCCCAGGTCTTGAGTACACCCCCACAGGTTTGATTCGCTCTGCTGCTGTGCTGTCTGGCCCTCTGAGCCTTCCCCTCCTCTGAGGTCCTGCCTTCTGTTCAGTGGTACTGTTTGTTTCACACTCCAGGCTCAGGCTATGTGCTGCCAACTGCTCGTCCTCTGCTCCTCCCTCCCTCCCTCCCTCTCTCCTCCGTCTCCATACTGGAGCTTCCTGTGTTGGATGGAGGCCCGGTGTTTCCAAGCTTAAATAATGTGCATTTCTCTCTTGCATCCCTGCTTCTGAAAGAGGAGCACAATCCTCACCTGGAGACCGAAGAGTCCTTTCAGCTTGTTCCATTCCAGCAAAACGCCAACCCCCCCGCCCGCCTGCTGTTTTATTTACCAGCAGGCTGAATTATGCAGGACAATTTAGCCGTGCTTCAGTCAGTTGAGGAAAATGACAAGCTATATTATAAGCTAGAATGCCTTCAAAAACCTGATGAATAATACACAGTAAGAGGAATTAATCTCTTTTAAAAAAACATTTGTGTGATTCATACGGAGCATCCATTGTGGGGCTGAAAACAAACGTGTCTCACAATGGATGTCCTCTTCACGGATATTGCAGCTCAGAAAGGACACATTGCCTGAAGAGTTGTATTGTAAGAGTTGTTATGAAGCTGATCTCCAAGTGTAACAGAATGGACTAAGGTGCAGGCAGAACAATGTCACTTCTGACTTTTTTTTTATCAGCTAAATAACTGTGTGTGTGTGTGTGTGTGTGTGTGTGTGTGTGTGTGTGTGTGTGTGTGTGTGTGTATTGCCTGAGAACATTGTCTCAGATATGTGGGGTTTATTTTAGAATTCCTCATTCTGACTTAGTTAGAGATGCATGGGTTGAGATAACATGCATCAACTAACATCCTCAGTTTTATTATTTCAGGTAAAAAAAAATTAAATTCTTTATTACATGCCTTCCTGCTTTGAAACACAAGCCTCCTCCCCCAAATAGCTCAAATGTACGGCACAGTCCCATTTCCTTGCAGCCTGTCTCCCCGGGAAGCTGTTAAAGAGGCAGCACTCTCCATCTGTCACTCAGCGAGCGCAGAGCTGCAACATTCCTCGGCGGTGATTGTGCCTTGATAAATATGTCATCAGCTGGCCGTCCCTTCCTTTGCCTGCCGTCCAATTTGTTTAGCTTGTAATTGATTACTTGCTCTCCTGCAACCATGTGAGTTTAATATTACAGTTTGGGATTTTTTCCCAACACTCTGTGCAACCTCTATTCACTTTGCATTAACTCACAGCTGTGACTCATAAACTAACTCTTGAAAGTGTTTGTGGTGGAACTGCGCCGCTGACCTCATTTCCTCACTTTGCTAGCTAACTTTTTACACTTCTGCCACCACCATCAACACCACTAATGCTAAACCTAAAGCGCCGCCATCCTCCTGATGAGTCCTTTAACTCCGGCACTTTTTTTTCCTCTGACAAGCCTGAACTTGCTGTACAACTGACGGATCAATGCTTCTCGCGTGTCAGGGTAGAGCAAACACACCAGCTGCTATAAATAGACGCCTAGTCAACCTTCAGGCTTTATGGGTCACTGACTGCTTCTATCGATCTTTAGAAATTACACAGACTGAAAACACCTTCTCTAAGAGAGTTTCTGTTTCTGTGCACAGCAATGAGGTTGACCTTAAACTAATGCCACATGGATGGAGCCTGGCAAATGGGACAACACTGCCATTCCTGATTTTAAGCCTCTCTCTCAGATTGATTTATTCTGCACTAAAAGCATATTCTCCCCAGGCTGCCCACTTGCACTTCTCAGTGCTTTGGGAGATCTCCTCTGGAGAGTCACACTGCAGGCCGGAGGCCAAGCATGACCAAATTTAAATCATACAATCAAAGGGCAAAGAGGTAACGTCCCAACAATCTGACCTTGATGACATCACACAGAATCATAATTCTCTTATATAGTTTTAAAGTGCTGAGTGGTGAAAAGCACTGACTCTCAATGGTCCTTTGAGTCTGCAGGTAATAGGATTGGCTGCACTGCATATATCAAAGAAATCTGAGAGCTGAAAGAAATATGATTGATGCAATCGTCTTAAGGTTCCTCTTCAGGATGGGAGAAAAGCTCTTTTTGCTCCCAAGTACTAAAATAAGCTTTTTTGCCTGTTTCTTTCATTTATTTCTTCTTGTCAAGAATGACTGCCAACGTTTCTGAGGAGAATGACACGTCCCAGAACCGCGAGTTGTTTTCTCTCTTTCCTTTCCTCCGATGACAAGAGAGATAAGGCCCTTTTTTTGCAAGCCATTGCAAGTGTCTGTTCAGTGATGTCGATATTTTACAAGTCCTAACATATATATGAGGTGTGCAAGTTCTAAGGAGGTAAAAAGTGTAATCATATAGATATTTATGCTGCCGAACGATTACATTTTAAAGCTGGTGAACATGATTACCGTATTTTCCGCACTATAAGGCGCATTTAAAAGCCTTTAATTTTCTCAAAAAACGACAGTGCGCCTTATAATCCGGAGCGCCTTATATATGGATCAATTGGTTAATTGGTTGATCCATACTGGTTGTACACGGCGCTCAGCGACACTGACTCGGATAATGACGAGAGGGAGCCGGGCATGTTGGATGCCGTACTCGCCCAACTGTTCAATTCGGACACTGAAGAAGAAGAATTCGAGGGATTCGTGGATGGGGAATGAACTGAAAAAGTGAGCTTTACGTGTTATACGTAACTGAACAATGTTGAGTTATGCACTAACGTTTGAATTAGCAGTATCAGACTGTGTTTCTTTTACGTGTTTACAACTGAACAAGGCTGGGAGATATTGTGAATATGCACATTAACATTTGAACAACGTTGAGTTATTGTGAATGCACTAATGAATGAACAATTTCGAGAGTTACTATATTGTGAATGCACTAACGTTTGATTTAGTGGTATCAGACTGTTTCTTTTACTACGTGTTTACTGAATCAGGGAAAGTTCCCCTCCACGTTTGGGAGAAGAGGAGTGGATGCATAACGCAACCCCAGTCAAACGTTTGACTGCAGTATCTTCTATTCTATGCGCCTTATAATCCGGTGCGCCCTATATATGAAAACAGTTCTAAAATAGGCCATTCATTGAAGGCGCGCCTTATAATCCGGTGCGCCTTATAGTGCGGAAAATACGGTAATTGGAGAATTTTAATAGGTAATAGATTTTTTTCAGGCTTTTATTTTTATTTTAGTAAAAGTAAGTAAGGGTGCTTTGCTTCTTGTTTAAATACAAACCTGCTTTTATTTTGAAATATAATAAAGAACTTCTGGTAGATGGAAGGTTACGACATTAACTGAACAACGGAAAACGGCTAAAGAGAACGGTAAAAAAGTGAAATACTTGATGTCATATAGTGGATATTTCATTTTAACTCGTCACATCATTTTTAAGTGGAAGTGCAGCAGAGTTATTCTTTTGTCATCACTGTGGCCACAAGGAGACACTGTGAAGGCTTACTTATGGTGCGCCTAAAGGGACAAATACCATGTGATTAAAAAGACAATGCGTCAATTTCGGACCTTTATAGCTTCAGGATTAGATAGATATACTCTTTTTGTATGTAATTTATTCTGCAGAATCCACCCAGGGCCAGTTCATGTTCCTTTATCAGAACATTGATAAGAAAAAACAAATATGTCAAGTGTTTGAAAGTTTCAGTGAAAGACTCAGTGGGTGGAATGGCCACGTGAGCTGTAAAAATCTAGTTTCCATAACTCTGCTCTTTAGGAGCTTTTTTATATTCTCTATTTCCTCTGACTGTTTTTCCAACAATCCACAAGCTGCAGATTCATGCACACTATGCGAGACCATCTGCTTCAAAACCACCTCTTTTCTTCTCACCTCTCTTTGCAGGTATCCTTTATCCCTTTTACTGAATTAATGCAGCTCTCACTGCACAAAGTACAAGCTGGGGCTTCAGCGTCTGCTGGTGGGAGGCTGCTTGCAGTTAAGAATGAGTGAATGTACCCAAAAGCCACCTGTCAACACCTAGTACTACAAAAAAAGAAGAATTAAACTGACTGAATTTTGGAATGATGTATACATTTTCAAAGCGTAAACCTGAAATGAAGCAACAAACAACAAATGTTTGGAAAGCTTTCTCTTTCTTCTCAAGCTCTGGTGAGGTCAGCTTTAATAATTGTGAAAAAAAAAGAATAAAAAACATGCAGTAGTGTTTGCTGAGTGAGAGCTTCTTTTGTAATACAAAAAGCTAACTCGCCTTTTATACTTTTGGCAGGCACTGTGGGTGTCGGGTAAATCCTCCTGGCACAGCTTTAGAAGCGGGGCTTTACTTGTTGTAGTCTAATGAGATATTTTTAGTGCTGATGGCGGCTGAGCATCGACATCACCCAAAGGTCACAAGCCGTTTACGTTAACAGACAGGGTGGGTATAAAGATGGAAGAAAGCTTCACTACTGATGGAAGAATGAGGGATGAGGAGCTCTCCTTTATTGTTCATGGTTAAAAGATCAGTGATGGTGCTTTATAGTTTGCATCCCCTGATAAATTAGTAACACTTTACATGGTTTTTGGATATGCTTGAGCATAAAATGTGACAAGAGAACAACAACAAGCATACTGCATGTATTTATAGCAGTATACTAAAACCAGAAATTAAGTAACAGGTGCGAGACACTTTTCTTTTACCTAATTGGTTTCCTTAGCAACAGTCCTTGATTGGAAAGATAGAGAAAATGATGAAGAAGTCAGTCTCAATTTAATTCAGAACACCCGTATAAACATTGAATTGAGACAATTACACCAAAACATTTCCGACAGTATCAGGTGCACTTTGCAGAAGCTGTTTATTCAGCCGAAAACAAACGACGCCCCTGCCTTAGCTGAAGGCATTTAGCTGAAATTACAAAAAAAGAATCCCTGAACGGAGCCTCAAAACCAATTGGGAAGGAATACTCAGAAATGTGTATTATGCGTGTGATAGTGGGGCATGGGAATCAGAGGAGATTATGAAGGTATCCTGCCTTATCTTGTTTACAGGAAAAGAGGGACTCACTCTGGATGCTGTTAATAGCTCAAAAACTAGAGCAGAGTAGACAGAAAACCCGGCACTCAAACTTATAACCCTCAACGAATCCTAAAACTACTGACCAGGGGGGAAGACTAATTGTATACACACAAGATATGCTCCTCAATTCACCATATTAACATGGCGGCCATTTGTTCTTTAATCATAGTTGAAGGAGAAAGCTTAAATAGTCTACATTTTAATGTAGTTAGCTAGCTTTGTGTGATGCTAGCTGTGTTTCTTTAGCTCTCCCTTTGAGGTTATATGTTTTGTTTTGATAACTCATAAACAACTAATAGCTAATGTCAGAGTCAACGACTTATGTCTAACACTTTTGTATAGCTAACATTAGCATTAGCTTGGTAGTTGTACCTCACATTTTATACCAAGTAGAATTTCATGGTAGGCAACCGCAAGGAGTGGTTTGCTAACGATAGCAGTAGCCCATCATTTGTCCAATCTCCCTCCACATTTATCTTTGCATTGCTGTTTAATAAAAAAGAGGTAATCTCCTAAAGAAACTGTATAAGGTATGTTAGCACAAATCCATGCAATGATACTGTAATAATGACACTTTAGTAATAATGAAGTCTTTAGGATTTCTAGAAACCTTGGAATAAATCCTCCAAGAGCTTTCTCTCCTTTGTCTCCTCCTTCTATAAGCTTTCCTTCCCCCACATTAAGTTAAAAAAAAAAATTCTCACAGCTAGCAGTTGCCTGACTTCCCATATATATATTTTTTGCATCTTTTCAGAAACATCAGTAAGCCAGAGCAGCGTGCGTGGTTTCAGTGACAACGTGTCATCCCTTCGTTTAATGTCCGACATCTCTGATGTTAATGTAATTACAGAGGCGCAAACTGAAAAGGGCAGTTTGGCCTCACAGGCACATTGGCCTCATAACAGCCCACTTAGATCTAATGACATGCAAACGTGGCAAAGAGCTAATGGAGAAGATGTTGTGATGAGGAAACACACCAGTACATGCATTTCTACACACACAGTACATTCAGAGGTAGAAACCACAAGACATACACAGACATGCAGACATGCGGTCTTCTGTGGAGGTAATGCTAAGTGAGGGTTTATCATCGTGAAGCTGACATGAGGGAGCAAACTTCAATTAACTGGTGCACATGTTTTATAAAACATTCATATGGGGGAAGCTGGTATGACATTTCTCTCTTCTTTTGTTGATCAATGTACAGAAATAAAATGATTAATATTTTTAATATGCCTACTAGGAATTGAGTTTTTGTCTTTTTAAAGTAGGCTTGAACAGTCAGAATGATTACATTTGATCACAGATTTACTAAAATAGTACAGATTCAGATATATTCTTTACTGAAGTGAATGTGAAAATCTCAGATTCTGAAATGAACTTGTCGTCAAAAGAAAAACCTTTAAGGACATTTCTTCTTCTGCGGTTCCTGTTCAAAGCTAACCTTTAGCTGAACTCATATTTAAAAGATAATTATCATATACACATCAGAATAAATTAAAATATACAGATGTCATTTTCATCAGTTGCCTTGCCACTTCTGGATTTGCAAAAAGGATAACCTTTTTCTGTCATTTTGCATGATTCATTTGGGTTAAACTGAGTCTTGATGTTAGGATGCTAATGAACAGTGATGCACACATTTTAAAAAGCCTGTTTTAAAATGTAAAAATGTAAGGTGAAGAAAGTACAGTATTGTACTTTTTTGTAAAAAGGGACAATGAAAAGTTTTTTATACAAATAAAAAATTAAGCTTTAAATACACAACAAGTATTTTAAAGTACAGAACCGTTAAGTATTTGTGATACAACACTGAGCTGTTCTATAATGTTCTCAATTAGTGTAAAAGGCATCCTGTATATCCTTTACTCTGTCATTATAACCATTTATCAGGCCAGACCCCACAGACCTCCTCTGGTTTCATCTCATCGTTGAGCAAATCTGGACCTTTTATCTGAAGAAGGAGGTTTATTATTCTATCTGGATGTATCGACTACAGCTGGGCCTTAAGTGCAGTTTTTCTGATTCTCAAAATGTAATCTAAAAGGTTTTCCACTTTCTTTGAGTCTGTAAAGTGATATGAGATTACTCTTTCTTGCACTTCAGGAGTAGGAAGGCCTTCTTTTTTTAGTTCAACCATTGACTTGAAAAACCACAGAGAGTTGTTCACTATTTGACTTCATATCTCTCTGAGTTTAAAGGAAAAGTTTGAAGCAATGACTGCTGATTAACCTTCATTTACATACAAGCCAGGCACACACTGTAACAGCTCCATGAATGCAAATTAACTCCAATAAGAGCTCCTCAGTACATCACAGCCATGCAGGGTATTGCCAAGTTCCAATTCATAATTTAAAAATTAGCGGTGCAACAACACCCCCGTCTTTTTGGCCGGGAGCTGAGGCAGAGCGCTGACATGAACAAATCCTTTCAGGTTCCCCGCATGTAAGCGGACGGGTGTTTCTGCAGCAGAGCATGGCGCCCTATGAATTTCAATAAACCCAACCCTTAGAGGAGAATCCATGAGGTAGGCCTACACACCTTTCATCATACTCACACAGCTGCAATGTTTGTGTGGGATGCTCAAATGCTAATATCTTTTTTGTTTCACTGTGTTTCAGCTGTACAGATCGGAGACTTTAAGAATCTGACTCACTGCCTTGACCACATTTTGAGTTAAAGAACATATTTAATTACTCATAACGTCTGTTAGAGGAGCTAACAATACAGTTTGTCTTGTGAAATATCAAAGGAAGATAATTAATTCCTATTTTGCATTAATGTGGGATTTTTTCATTTTAATTTTTGGGATTATTGTGCCTTTATTTAGAGATAGGATAGTGGATAAAGTCATGAATTGAGGAGAGAGAGAGGGGGGAATGTCGGATTCAAACCCGGTCAGTATATAGAGTGTGCACTAACCACTAGGCTACCTGTGCCCCTGGTGATGTTGGCACTTTGAATGGTTATAATAGCTGGCAATTGTACACTTAGCTGGAATTGGTTAACTTCTGAAATTAACTATAACACTAAGCTGTCTGTAATAGGTCAAATATGCTAATTACAAACTTGAGCCCCCCCACTCTGTATTTTTAAGGTTATAAACATATAACATATAATAATTTTGCCAAAGTATTATTGATAGTTTTTCTGGATTGCTGTTTAATGGACAGGTGGAAAGTAAGGCTCTAAAACACTTCCTATTGTGAACTGTATAAGCTCTGTGTAAGTGAGGTTAAAAGTGTACAGTACAGCATCTTGTTATTTCGTCATGTTTCACACCGTGTTGAGAAAACCTCAGAGAATAAGAATGCAGTTGCCCTACAGATTTCCCAGGAGATGTCTTTACTAAAATACACGTGTTCTCTTCAGCAGAGATCAATCATGAATTGATAGAACTGTTTTATTTAATGCAAAGTTTAAGTTACCAATGACAATAAGACAAGGCAGCTGATTTATCAGAACTATAAAATGCATTCTGGTACATGTGGTTTTAGCAACAGTCTAAACAGAGATAAGTGTATCAGAAGATCACTCTCAGCCTAACTTTTATTACACATAGGTTTGGTATATATACCTCTATTAGCAGATTAAGAGGCTAATTCAGACCCCCTGACCACCAGGGGGCCCTAAAGTAAGGGGAAAAAAGGTCTCTGAATGTAAATACTGTAAGTTCATACAGCTGTTCTATATACTAATAAATACAATATATAATATATAATATAAATATATATATATATATATAATAAAATTTAATATATCAATTTTTTTTCACTTGTAAATTTTATTACAATATCTTTTTCATTTATTTTGGAAGCCTCTTATTGGAGTTAACTTCACTACTTATCACTTTCACTGTCGGCCTCAGTGACACATGCAGATCAAAATGCTCAGAGCTAAATGATAAAACGGACACTTATCCGAGTCAAACTGCAGAAGATGTTTAACCACTTTCATTACAGGAAATGGATTCTTATTTCGCTCTTCTGCAGTAATTTGTTAATCATCAGGCGAGAATTGGCATATTACATGTCAGTTATGCTCAGTGGGGGCCTTGGCGACCCATGATTCACTACTGAGTCACTCACCACGAGCTGTGAGGCTTATTCAACTGCTCCTAGCACTGAGACATGTTATATTTTCTCCTCATTAGTAAACACAGTTAGCTGAGCTGAGAAGATGGATCTGAGGTCAAGTCCAAGAGGTGACAGAGTGTGGGCTGAAAAAAAGTTGTTTACTTTTTCTTTGTTAGGAGAAGAAAATATCTCCGATTTACCGGAGGCAGTGTAATGATCCAGGTGCAGAGCGTGTCTGTCCTTCTCCCAGTGGCTAAATATTGACTGAGCTTTATAGCGGCAGATGGGCTGAACGGTGAATGCAGGCTGCGCTGGAGGGAATGAGTGAGTGTACGAGCGACATCTGGTCCCTCCTGCGCCCAGTGGACCTGGTTGCTACATCAAGCTGCCTCATTAGAACTAGCTGGGGCTTTAGGAGCATTCTGCCACTCAAGCCACTGCTCTAGTGCTCCCCATCAAATCCCTTATTTGCCACCGCGCCAAGACTGGAGGACCATATAATATGTTGTGTCTGCAAGTTTCACACATCCCACGGCTTTTTTTCTCTGCATTCTGTTAGGGTCACCTATTTGCACTTTGGGTGATTTCATTTTGCCTGGAGAGAATTTATGATGTGGTTGCTGTCCAAATATGTCCGCATTCCACCTCAGCTCACAGTGCGTGCTCACTAAAGCTTTGTGACTGGTGGGATGCGGCTTACACAACCCCAGTTACCACTGACACTAAAAATAAATACAGTATGTTCCTGCTCCAACATTTAAAAGCTGAGTTTCTAAGGATAATACTCAGCTTATATACTGCTATCCATCCAATGTCATAACATTTAGAAATATTATCATCAACCCTCATTTATAAATAACCGGCAAGACAAGGGTTTGAGTCCCAATAGAGGGGCAAAGTAATGTTGTAACCTACCACTAATGTATTTCTTACTATAACTAATGTTTTATCTGACTAGAGGTTGGGACAACAGTGTATTTATGTAAAAATCAAGTTTCTTATCTTGTGAAATTTTAAATAGATTCAGAACTTCCAGAAATTGAATCAGTCACTCCCTGCTAAGTGCTAAGGCTAGCTCTTTAACTTAATGACAAATAAAGCAACAATAAATTCAGTCTCATAGAGGCTGGTGTTGATCCTGAGGTATTTACTCATTCATAAATAGACTTTGAATCATGAATCCATGGATCAATGAATCCAGAATCGTTTTGAATCGAAAATAGATTCTGAATCAAATCGTGACCCCAAGAGTCTAAATCGAATCAAATCGGGAGACACTCAAAGATTCTCAGCCCTATTTCTGACTATAACATGTTTTTATTTTCCGAGCGAGGCTCTGTCTTCTCTGAGGTTTTAAAATTTGGATTTGCACATATGATATACAATCATGTTACTTGGAAATGTATATAAAGATATTTTGGTAAAATCAGGTGTGTAGGCATATTCTGATTTTATCAATGACAACTATTAAAATGTACCACTTTTGTGTGGGTCCTTGGGGAGATCAGTTTTTCTTAGACACACGTAGGGGGTCTCTTAAGAAAAAAGGTTGGGAATCACTGGTTTCGACAGCACACAGAGACTCCATTGATCTCACTTTGAGAGGTCAAAATACTAGAAAAGTGCTGTATACATTCTTTATACATTCTATCTTTTGGGGTCGTGCCTGGGTCACATCAAGGGCTCTTTATAAACCAATCAGAGCTATCTATTGTGGGGCATCCATTGAAACTGACTGGGGCTCAGCTGACACAGATGACTGACAGAGTAGAGCCTCACAGTCAGGTATCCCAGATCAGCCCAGGTGAAACCCTTTGGGAGAAATGTTTGTGAATCCTATCAACTACTGCATTTTTAATCATAAAACAACAACAAATAGAACAAATAAAAAACAAGCATTGGCTTTATCTTTAATGGAGCTACTTTATCTGACAATGGATTTTCAAGCTTACTAAATCTTAGACTAGCTCCAAACTGTCTCGTCAAACATTTGAATGTAGAGCCTGTGCAATATATATCCACTTAGAAATGTTGTTCTAATTTTTCACTTTGGTCTGCATCAATAATGAAAGAATCCTGGTCAGAGGGGTAGTGGTGAATCACTGTGATCATACAGCATGGATCCACTGATTTCCACTCTGAATTAAGAGTCATCTATTTCTCTGATGGCTGTGAAGAGCCCTCTCTCAGCGCAGCCTGTGGCCCTCTCTCTACTCTTGGAAGAGGGTGGTGGTGGTGGTGGTGGGGGGGGGGGGGGGCTGGGCTCTGGTTCAGCAGCTCAACTCGCCTCTCCCCGTGGCTGCAATCATCTGTGGCACAATCTACTTATCACCGAGAGCTGTTTGGATCACCACACCACGTTTAATGGCAGGCTGCCATATGATGAATATCATAATCCACAACACAAGTGCTGTACTACACATTCTGTGTCCATTCAGACAGAGAAACCCTTGTTCTACTCCCCATGGGGCTGCTCGCTATACCCTTCAGTATTCAATTGTTCGGGGAAAAATTGGTCAACAGGAAAAAATTATCAGGATGTTAGAAGTGTGGCTTTAGATTGAGCTTTTATTTTGTAGGAAACGCTGTCGGTAGCACTAAGAAGCCTGGCTGATTTGTACTAACTATAAGAGTGGTCACTGATATTGGATAAAATCTAAAATGTTTTATAAAGTCAATGCACAGATTTGAAACCGTAACCAATCAAAACATACCGACCAAAATAACAGTTATGGGTCAATTATCACAAGACAATAAACAAACAACAACAGTGTGGTGCTGAGCAGAGAGCAATGTTTGTTAAAGGGGGCAAAACATCATTAATAATTGTTTATTCACAAATGTTATGTACATTTTTAAAAGACACTTGCTATCTGTGACATGAAGTCAAATTATATGAATCCATGGAAGAAAAAATAGTTTCCTTTCATCTCTACGACATAGGCATAAAAACACCACCTGATGGATGGACAAACTTGTCATCAATGATAAAACTTGTATATTTTCAGTTAGTGAGTTCGATTTTCAGTGTGGCTGTTTAGTCTGATGTTCGCTGTGTCTTCTGTCAGATCTTATCTTTGCTTTTATGTGCTGCACAACAGGAACCTGTAAACCAGTCTGAACTGAGTCAGGCCTGTGTAACTTTTGTAGGGTTACTTTGAATCTTTTCCTGTCTAATGAAATAACATTAAATTAAATATTATGTTGAGTTTGAATAGTCCTGATATCATCATTAAAAACCCATTTCAATCTACTGGAGATATGTTTTATTTCGAGTTGTCTTAGCAACATTTTCCATCTTTATGCTGTGACAAAGCGGGCCACTCATTCGCAGTATAGGCTTCAAACTCTAGAGTGCGGAGTAGTTGTGGCGGTCAAATCACATTTTCTCATTTCAGTCCAAGGCTTCAATCATGAGGCTGACGTACTGGCACAACTATAGAGTAAGCTTTAGAGGGGGCACACTCAATACCACCTGTGCAATATAAATCAATGCAATACAAAGAGCCCTGCAGTAAATCCTTCCTGTGTAAAGCTTAGTTTTTACTGAGTGTGTGATAGAGCTGTTAATTCATTTAAAATAGATTTTAAAATAGAACAACTCACGATGCAACATTAAAACAGTTGACATTATGACAGCAGGGCTGAGCGTCTGTGATCTGCTGTACCTTCTTTTATTTTCTAACAAGATAAAAACAGTTAAAGCTCAGAGTTATGATTGATCAGATATTAAACATACTGAGATATTTCAAACTAGGGGTGGGAATAACCCCTAGTTTGAAATATCGCGATTTGAATGCAGGGTACGATATTATCACAATACATACGATGTTATTGCGATTTTAAACATTTTGCGATATGCTCAGAATTATTGCGATTGAACTTTTTCAACTGCTTATTATGTCCACAAAATTAAACAAAATCAAGAACTGTTTTGTCAAATAAGAAAACATTCTCAGACTCTCCATCTCACTCCAGTCTATTGATTCACCAACACTGTGATTAAAGTCAAACCCTGTGAAAGGCTGCCTGCACCTCACAATCTGAACTGTTGGTATTTCAATCTAATTGAACTGAACTGAACATAAACATATGTTTGGACGACTGTACAATGCGGTAATTTTTAATGACGCAACTTGTTCAAATGTAATTTTGCAACCCCTTCAGCAATTAAGAATCAAAAAAAGCACATTTGCTATTGATATAATAAAAATATCGATATTTGGCGGCAAAGAGACGATATAATATCGCCACGCAAAATATCGCTAGACTGTGCTTTATCGAGTTTTTCCCCGCCTCTCTTTCAAACCCCTTTTATCTTCTAAATGTTATCGTCACAGCTGAAACACTATAAACTACTGAAGTGGTTTAAATGGTGACATGACTCAAAACCCTTCAGTGACTACAAGTTTGTCCATTCATCAGGTGGTGTTTGTACAAGAAAATTAGTGAATGATGTTTGGTTTTGAGGCACTTTATTGTCTGTGCAAAACAGAGTTGTACTACTGGAAAGATTGTGCTTTGATCCAGTTTGAATTAGTTAGGATCAGATTAATACCCAGTTGAAAGCACGCTTGCATGACTTTCTTTTCCTCAGCACTTTAAACCCAGTGCAGGCTGAGGTTTCTGACTTGTGGATGGAGGCAGTGCTCCAGCAGATATGTGCATAACCTTTAGTATCCGAACAAAACAGTCATTTGTTTGCTCAGTCTCTTCCCTGCTGTCATATTTCTAAATCTCCTTTTACTTTTACACTTGCCTGCTGCCTTTAACAAGTCAGTCATATAAGAGCAAACGTGTTCTCACCTGCTTTCACACTGACACAACTTTTCCTTCTTCAGTCAAAAACAATTCTCTCCTTCCCTGAAAAACGTTACATGCTCTTTATCCTCCTCCACCTGACCCCCCCCCCCCTCCATCCTCCATGCACCTGTCTATTCCTTTTCTCCTCGTATCACTTCTCTGCACAGAACCCTACAAGAATCATAATACTTAAGTCCGTGTTGTGCCTGAACTTTGTCATTATCACCATTGCACTCTTGAATATTAGGTGCTTGTAGTGCGGCAATTTGAACAATTTGAACTCCCTCTACTGGTTTACCCATTCCCTATCACTCTGGATGAGAGCTAGGCAGCTGATATGAATAATGTAGATGGAATAAATCGAGAGCAGTGTCGGTGAAAACAGAAACATGTCTGGGGAAAAAGTGCTTTTAAGCGCAACAGTCTGTTAAATTATACTCAGTAAAATGAGGAACGAGGCATGGCTGCGTTCAGAGAAGTAACCTCAGTCATTCTAACAATGCATTAAAGCCATCCACTAGATTTGTTTGTGTCAGACTTCAGACTATATCATGGCGGGGTTTTTCACACAAATATGAAGCTTTTTCATTTTCATGTTTCGCTGTGATGTCGAACACTACGTACCTCCCACGGTGGCCTTCAGGTTGTAAAGCTTTGTTAAGTATGCAGTTCAACGAGCACGGAACGAGTTCAATATGCAGTCCAACAAGCTCTCGAAATAAAAGAGCACTTATCTGACGATTTACAGTTATACGCTGTCTAATTTAAATAAACACCTCGCTGTGAAGAGAGAAACTGAGGGGATCTAGTTTTTCCAGTACAACACTGTTATCACTGTTCTCATTCGGCTGCACAAACACTACATGTTCATATAACTTAGCGGTATTAGACAACTAGGGGAGTGGTTACCAAATTGGGGTTGAGACCCATTTGTGTGTGTGTGTGTGTGGGGGGGGGGGGGTTGGGAGATTCCTTCCAAAACAAATACAAATTAAAAAACAATATTAAAATGAAAATATATTTCAATATATAGAGTCCCACTGTCTGTGATGCTTTCCAAGTTTTCAGAGTCCTATCTTCACTTTGTTTACATCGCCGGGACAATGGGCTGACTTCTCCCCTTGAGTATAAAAGTTGTTTAATTGAGGGACTAGAGAAAAGAAGAATAACATACTGTACTCACTGCTTAACTGTGTTTCTAGATCACGCTCATTTCAGGTAAATTTACATGCAGTGTGAAGATACAAGCATAATAAAGATCGCTAGCATTAGCATGCTAACACAACAATGCACTGTTGTTTTGGTTTCATGCTGGTGCTCAAGGGCGACATCTGCTGGATCAAAAAAATCACATATAAAGCCTTTAAGTGAGGTTTTTGATTAAATGAAAGTTTTATATAAATATTTTCAGGTTTTTGTTTTGAAATAATTCCAGTGTTTGGATATGACTGTGATTGCGTGTGGCGTTGTCCATCCATCCATTATCTATACCGCTTTTTCCTGGATTCGATCCCCACCTGTCATTGGGTGAGAGGCAGGGTACACCCTGGACTGGTCAAAAACCAATCACAGGGCTGACATATTGAGACAGACAACCAGCCACACTCACATTCACACCTAACGAGCGTCTCTTTGGACTGTGGGAGGAAGCCCGAGTACCCAGAGAGAACCCACAGGGAGAACATGCAAACTCCACATAGAGACGCTCCTGCACTACATGGGATTCGAACTAGGTACCTCCTCTCTGTGAGGCAACAGTGCACCACTGTGCATTGTGAAACGTTAAATGCTTTTTAACCAATTCCAGGGACAGAGGGGGTCCCCAGTCTCTGGCACTCCTTATTTTGGGGGGTCACAGGCTGAAAAGTTTGGGAACCCCTGACCTATGGAACGGTAAGGTAACACACAAGGTTGCTAAATTATTTCACTGAAATGCAGAACATTTGACGCCTTTTAGAGAGTAATACATGATTTTGATCCTTGGAGGTTTATTTTACAGCTTGATGAAATAAGTTAATTTGAGCAAAGCCTGTCAGAAAATCTCATTTAGAAGATGAAATGAAACTTTGATTCGACTGAAGTTTCTCAGTCCTCGGTCTTTACCGAGATTATTCTAATAATGAATGCAATTATTCAGTATTGTTTTTTTTATAAGGAATATCTTGTAGATTGAAACACTGAAATTCAATTGTTCATTGGTAGCCATCATATAGTTCTTCATGTATGTTTTTAATGATGATGTACTGTTTTAAATTTGATCACCCAGATCTGCTCCTCATAAAACACTTTGTTTATGTTTCCCATGCTGCTATTTTAGTCTTGTTCCCCCACGCACAGCAGCCAAGTTACTACAAGTGTCAAAATCATCCTAGATAAAAAAGATGCGTAGTGGCCCAAAATATACAAAATAATGAAATAAATCAACAAATGTTTGTCAACATAGCGACATGGCCACTGGCGTTCCATTTAATTCATGTGTGTCCCATGAGCTGCAGGCAGCTGTCTGCGAGTGGAGCCGCTGCCTGAATGCACCGTCTTCTGTTCTGATGTGTCTGGGCACTATATTAACACAGAGAGGGCTCTTGCCTGATGGAATATTGATAAAATGTTTTTTGTTTGCTGCACATTGCTCGGAGAGTTGACGACTCACTGCACTAAATCATAAAGCCCACTTGGGCGTACTGCGAAGTCAATAACCAGTTCTTTTTCTTTTCTGGGAATGCACTGAGTTTGTGAGAGGTTGTCCACTGAAGCTCATGTTGAAAGATTCACCAGAACTCTCAGAGCACTTCTGTGGGGCACTGTGTGCAATGTTGCACGGTCGTTTCTTAATAATCTTGCCTCACCTGACAGTGAACTTCTGGATCCGTTTTTGTTTGATACAAAAAGTTACAGATGGTCTGTATGTTGTTTATTTAGAGCAATGCATCCACATTTACTGTATATATAGTCCTGAGCCCTCTTCTCTGTTATACTTCTCTGTTATATTAACTCATGTTTTTTGGGACACTGTAAGGTTTTTCTTTTGTAAGTCATCCGTTTTGATTTTATGAAGGATAAGAGATGCTCATAAAAAGGCGCCTGTAGCTGACCCGACGGATGGGCGGGTGCAGTAAAGCTGTCTGTCAGGAGGCTTCAGACCCGCCTTAATGCCAGCTCTTTGTCTGTCGTTGTGTTGACTGAATGTTTGGTTGAGACAACATTTCCAGCATGGCGACAGCCATCGACGGGCTTCAAAGCCCCCTTCAGTAAACAATGTGACGTCACTCAGGCTTCGTCCATGTTTATTTATAGGCTATGTTCATTCCTAACATCTCAAATATGGCAGCTATGTCAGAGTCCCTAAGCTTCAAACTATGACTCTATGACTCTCTAGGTACCACTGCAGCATTAGTTAATGTGCAGTGTCAACAATGAATATGCAACATCCTGTTAGACTTTCTAAAGAAATCAGTATAATAAGCAGTAAAGACTAGCAACGTGATTGTTTCTTCAAAATAAAACATGTTAATATTTTATGATTCTTTGATGCACAGATATCATTACCATGATACTGGTGCGTATTATAACCATTACAGTTTGGACATTTCATTTAGGCACCAAAACAAGTTGGTTACAAATAACTTTGTTTGAGGAAAAGATTGTCATTTAGGAACATAAAGTATCTACACTACGGTACACTTTGTACACAGTATGAGTAATTTAAGCAATATACGTCAGGAAAAGTAATTCTGTCAAATGCAAGCGACAACCTTCAATGTTGAAAAACAAATCCAAAATACGAAAGGCAAAAACTGCAGTTCCTTAAGTGTCCACTTGTAGTTTGCTGAAATGGCCAAATAATCCCCATTAGGCCTCAAATACAAAAACTCCCCCCTTGGATTTTGAGTTTCAGTGTTATTCACAGATTTGCAGAATTAGTGGCAGGTTGAGTTGACTGACAGGTCAGTGTGATTTAGCTGTTTGTCAGGAGGCCGCCTCAACTCCACCTCGTCGCCTGTTGCTAGGTTGATGGAAAGTTATTTTGAGACAGCATTTAGTGGCAACCACCATTGTATGGCTTCTGAACATCTCTTAAAAAACCAACAGATAATGTCACTGAGACGATGTCCATGTTTCATACAGTGTATGGTCAAAGTCAACATTCCTTCTAATACAGGACTTAAACTCTGGAATTTAAGGTGAAGGACTTTTTGTTTGTTACAACAACTCCTGAAGTTTACTTTAGCATAACAACATACAAAATGTATGTAACTAACCAATGTCATTTCACCAGATTTACCATCCGTTGGAATGGTAAAAAGCAGGGTGTTTATTTGATAGGATGGTCCACTGACCAAGCTGTCTCTTTTGACAAATTTAGGAGTAGGAACGGGCTGGAATACCACCAGTACAATCCCTGTAAATGTTGCTGTAGATGCTAAATGAAGTGATCCTGGCTCTGACATTTACTGTATGCTCTAGCCTTGAAAGACAGAACCATATGTCAGAGAAAGCAGTGGATATGTTCACCCTTAACTCAGTGATTTGACAGTTATTGTAAATGCTTGTGGTTTTCCGTGAGAGCTAGTGACATGTATCTTCGGCTTGAATGAAATGTTTTTCTGTGCGTGGTGACAGGTGGGTAGAGCAGGCTGGAGCTCTGGCAGACTGTGCACCACCAGCAGCAGCAGCAGCATCAGCAGTGGCAGTGGCAGCTCCAGCGCTGAGGCTGAGAGCAGGAGACGGCTTGCCAGGGGAGGGGACTCTGCCAAGAGCTGTTGTATCATTACAAAGCCTCCCTTTCCACTATGAATTATACACTACGGCTTGAAATCTTAACTCTGCTGCTTCCAAAACGTTTTGGATATCACCTGAGTCAACTGCAAGGCTCATCATGTAAGTGGACTCACAGTACCTCCTTTTAGAGCAGAATATTTTCACATCATGATGTAATTTGCTAAAAAGAAAACCCTGGGGAATCCTTGTATTATTAATGACGGTGCATGCTTGGGTAATGCTTTGTGTAAGCAGGTGTTAAGCACTCATTAGTCACAGGCTGTGCACAGCCCAGTAACAAAAACCAGGATAAAAGTGGATATATGCTTGTTATCAACTAGTGTGTTTGAATCATAGTTTACATATCTCAACCAAAAGTTATGAAGGAAAGGCAACACTGGGATGTATTTAGTTGAGACAATGCGTCTGCCAAAGCAAGCAACGGTATAACAGACATTCCTGATCAATGTGACGTCTTTCCCTGTGTGTCCTGATCGCCAGACTGCATGTTTGGATGGTATCTCAAGGGGGGGGCAGAACATGGCAGGGCTGTGATGTGTTTATTTATAGAGTACACTGAGCCTAATTGGTAAATTGCTCTAATGATTGATTCTCTATTGAGTTCGGTGTCGTCTGTCTTGACTCGGCAGTGAGGAATGTCTCGAAATAGCGGCGACGACAGCAGAGAGAAAGAGGAGCCAATACTTTTCCCTGAGTGCTTGATCCTCCTATTAACAGCCTGGAGTCTCCCTGAGAGTTCAGCCCACTGTAAGCAATTAGACACATGAAGGTTAGGGCTCAGTCTGGCTGTCACCGAGTTGAGTCAAAGCAGCTTATGAAGAAGGGTTTCTATTTCAACACCCACCAAAAAGGATCTTTAGTTGATGCTATTGTATTACCTTTAGTTTAGATCCATTACTTCATCTAATAATTGATCTAAGGTCGGTTTTAAAATGCGATGAGTAATGATGGGATGAAGCAGCTTCGATCTACACTCAAAGGTTTAGAAAGTGTGCAGCCTCAGGGCCTTGTAATCTGTCGAGCAGAAAGTGCAGATGTGTCAAATTCAACAATTTGTAGCATAACATAGCCTGTTCAGATTTTTATGCCTGTGTAATTTAGCATGTCCCCCTGCCCCCTTTAAAGTTTCCTTTGCAGCAGGAGTCGAGTTAAATGCCCAAATTTAATAACCACTTATGTCCGTCGGTCATAGCAATCTAATTTTGTCCACGGATGTGTTGTTTCAACAAATGGGGTTATTCCTCTCCTTGGCAGGGAGCAGCCCCATTACAAGATGTGATAGGCACAAATAAATCATGACTTTATGCAGAACAGTATTCTACCTCATGCAGAGGACTCAGCTCAGGGGCCTATCTGCTTCCTGGCTTCAGGTTTGAAATTCAATTACCCGCTGCCCTGGGTAGCTGCATGCTGGAAACGAATCATGGATCTGAGGTAAGGTTTAATGGATTTGAAATATAATTTAGCTCTGGCCTGGCTCCTCAGAGACAGGTCACCATTACCTATAACCACATTAGAGGTAATCAAAGATTCTTCTGAATTTGTTACCTTGGCTTCTAGCAAGCACCTTGAATTTTTCTCCTTTTTCATACATCTCAGATGCATTTAAAGGGCACTTTGTGTGCAGGCATAAATCGTGGATATAATGTCGATTTATTGGAAAGGACAACTGGTACAGAGTCTTTCCTTTGTGGCAATTTTACAGGGAAAGATCAATCACGATGATTGTATCAAGGACCATATCTATATAAAGCAGCATCATCTGTCTCAGGTTATCCATATTGTTCTTTTACTACAACTTCAAAACCTAAAAGCTATTGTTTAAGGCGGGTGTGACACCACAAACACACTCTGGCTAAAAGGCTCCGACTCCTTCTTCACTCTAATTGCACATTGTGGGTTATTGCTTGGCCTTTATTCCCAGGAAACCCCCCCCCCCCCCAATCGGCAGAGCTTCCCCCTTGCTTAGACACCTGTTATTAATTCTCTCCTTTTTAATCAGAGAGCTGGGAGGTATAGCAGCCGCTCCTCAGGCTGTGAGGATGACAAATGAATTGCCGGGTTAGAAAAATGAGCTCAAATTCGTCCTCTCCTGGAATTTGTGTTCACACCCATGCATTGTTCTTCCTCAAGGATAATGGATGGGATGTGGGGGGACTTTGAAGGTGCGTCACAGAATTCCAATAAATAGTTAATATTGCAAAGAGTCACATATTACGGCTCTCTGGCACTTTGGTGGTTTGGAAATAGCTGAATATTACACTGCATGCTCAATATGGCGGAAAACAATCTGAAAAATATCATAGAACCAAAAAAAAACTGAAGCGTTTATAGAGAATCTCTCTGGCCTTTTAAGGTCATTTAAAGCTTCCCTTTGCATATAAAAGGACTGATTTGAGTCTGTTTTTAAATCCTACTGCTTCAGCGTCTTTTCCTCCATCTCTGAAGCCACCTGGAAATGTCACCGTCTCTGTCTTTCACACAAATATAACCATTGTGGAGCATGTGAGGATAAGCATGACCTCACATTTAAGATTCACTGTGTGTCCTCCTGATACATTTTCACAGAGGGGTGTTAAAGGTTTCACATGTAATGATTTGGTTTGGTTTAGAAGAAAAGGTGCGTCATTGATCAAACATAACTTGCTCCAGTAGCTATCAGTTGTATCTGCCCTCTCTTGTAAATCATTGGATGTCTTGCATCAGGGTTCAGAATCCATTAATCATAGATATATCTTAGGAGTATTACCAAACTCTGAAGGCAATGAATATGCATAAAGACAGAATGTGTGTGGAGGAGCTTACACAAGCTGCTGAAGAAATCTTACAGTGTAATGAAAAAAAAAGTTGGCGCGGGTGTAAAAGTATTTACTCAGCATTGCGTCATCAAAAGGGAGCAGTAGCCTACTAAAGCCTTGAATGGCTACTCTTTTAAGTGTGTGAGAGGGGAAAGGAATGTTTTTGCTCTTGTCAACTGGCATGCGATGCAGGGCAGAGAGGGGGTGACCTTGCCCTGTCGGGGTTTTGTGATTGGCCGACTCCACGCTCAGAACCGGTCCCCTCTGCATGCTAAAGCTTCAGACAAGCTTTGAGAAATGATGTTAGCTACAGCTGTGGTTTAAAGAGGCTTGTTTACTTTGAGAAACAGACTTAAAACACATTCTTTGCTGTGAAGCCGGTCCCTTTTTGTCAGGAATAGCTCTGTTTAAGTTTAAAAAAAACAAACAAACACAGAGGACAACATCAAATCTACCAAGTGACTCCATTTGCAGTCATGGTGTTTTTTTCTCTTGAAATCAAACAGACTCAAGCAAATATGTGTGCAGCTGAAAAACAATAAAGGTGGCGTATTGATTTAAACACCACTTTTTTTGGCATCCTACCCTCCTTGAATGGAAGAACATCCCTGAAGAAGAATCGACAGCATATTGTGTTTTTAACAAACTGCACAGCACTCTTCCAATCAGATTTTCTGTCAAGAGTTTTATGATCTATATAAAATGATTCCAACAGCTGTTCAGGGAAACATTCTGATTCTGATTATTAAATATATATGTTAGGGCCATGTTTGTCCTTTATTAGATAGGACAGCTGAAGAGAGACAGGAAATGTTGGGAGGGGAGAGTGGAGGTCAACATGCAGCAAAGGGCCGAAGTCAGAATGGAACCCATGGTCGCTGCGGTGAAGACTATAACCTCTGTACATGGGGCGCTCGAAACATAAACACTAGGCTACCTGCGGGCCAATAAATTCAGAATTGTGTCTTTTTTTTATTATTTTTTTTATACTTATATATCAAATACAGAATAAACTTCTAACTATGGAATGATGCATCTCATATTTATACGCTTGGGCTAGTATGGCCATATGCTAGGACTGAGTGATGTTGCCTGCTAGAGTTGAGTGAAAGAGCTTGATGTGTTTATTTTTGGCTGCAAAAATTAATTTCAAGGTGTTGATGATGTGTTTTTATATGCAGGTGCTAAATGTCAATTAATTGTCCTTTAGCATTGCATTCATAGTTCTGAGAAAAATAATAGACTTAAAATAATCTAGGAGAAACATCGTCAGGTGTTTTGTTACCCACCATCTAATCTGGTACAGAATGTTTCATAAATACGACATCCCTTATTGCCACCATTTTTTCCTGGAAGCAGGGAGATCTCAATCAAAAGAGGTACATGTCAATCAAAAAGTGATCTACAACGCTCAATAGTGATACGAAATGATTTTAAAAAGACCTGTTTAGTGATCTATGTTTAAAAAAAACGTTAAAAAAAAAGTATAAAGTATTATTCTCACTCTGATTTTGCGTATCCTTAATGAGACTCATGACTTTGATATCTTGCATGAAGCACAAATTAAAAAGGCTTTAAAGTTCAAACCAGGACAAGATATTCAAATGGTGAAAATAATGATATTTGTGACAGGGTGAATACAAAATGTCACACACAATTAGCCAGATCGGCTTCAAAATAATGCTGAAGGGTTAAATACACTGGTGGTTATTTTCTGGGTCTCAAATGTTTGGTGTTGAAATGTAACAGTCATTGATATAGTCACGTTAACTAACCTCGACAGTTTGAGTTATTAACAACTCCCTGCTAGGTTAGCACACCATGCAGTCATGAAAAGGGCAATGAGCATTAAATGGATGAAAACAAGGACAGCGTGTTTGGAATCCTACATGGATCATGCTGTCTTTACATCAAAACAGCTGTCAACCAGAGACAGACTCCTTTCTGTTACATCTGTCAGCCTACTCACTGCTAATAGGCTCTTATGATGGGATGCATCCGGTACGTCCTGCTGGGTATCAGAAGTTCCAGTTGTCATTCAAAGTCATTGCATTGATTGTTAAAGGACAGGCGGCTGCCAGGATTTATGATACATTAGCAAACATAAAACCTTAAGAGGATTGGAGCTTTTTTTGTTGAAGAATAACTGATAAGCATAACATTTTAGCAGCACTGCAGACAAATGACACGTCGGGTTTCTCTGGTTTCAACCGGCAGACGAAGGTTTGAGTTTCAAAAGCAAGAACTGCCAAGAAGCTGTCTCTCTGCTGCTGCTCTTCCAACGCAGCAGTCCTGAGGAATTGGATTTCTCTCCTCACCGCCTTTGATGTGACACAGTGACCGTGAGAGCCAGTCATCAGGTGTAAGAATGAAGAGAAACCCTCAGAAGCTGCAAATCTTAAAGGTCTGAGTCGGTCCTTAATGTCTTTATGCGCTTCCAACATGGTCGCCTTCTCGCAGCGTAAATCAAAACTTTGACCCTCATTCTGGAAAACTAATACCATTAACAGTGTTACTGAGTCTGTCAGGAGAACAGCGAACTAATTAAATGCTTTTTCTTTTAATAAGCTAAAGTGTTCAGTCACTTTGAAGCGACTGGCTGCAAAAACAGTCTGAGAAAAAAAGGAGCTTGACTTCCCTTTTTAATGAGACTAAAGGTCTGGAAACCTCATTTGACAAGCTATAGCCAACAACACAAATATGTGATGATGGAAGGAGGATGCTGTTATAAAAAAAAGCATTATGTGGGATGTCAAAGCGTGGGATTCTCAGCGACTTCAAAGCCAGCTGCTTGCATCGGAGACGTCCGTGTTAGAAGCAGCCCACAGTCAGGTGGTGATCAGGCCCGCTTTAGGCTGCTTCTAACCACGTTTGTGGATAATCACAACGGGCCAGTGGGCTGCTGAATAAGGCCGACATGGATATATGTCCTCGAGCTATTTGATCATTGTAGGCGGACAGCGCTGAGGCAGAGAGGGAGAAATAATCAATGGTAAAAGGCTTTAAACATAATTATGATGGTGGAGGTCCTGCAGAGTTTCTCAGATTTGTGGAAGGGTTTGCTAAAGGGCCGGATCAACAATGAAAGACAAAACTAGAACTAGTCTTCTGTTGTTGGTTTTAAGACTTTTACATTTAAAGAAAGCACAAGTTTCATACAACACTCAGTCAGTAGTCACAGGGCTGTTATATGTGCAGTGGTTGATTCATGTCCGTATATCCTGCACTGCATCTTTCAACCAAAGAGAATAAAAGTGGACAAAGGAAAGTGGGGCTTCTGTGTGCGGCTGACAAAAATAGTGAACAGATCCGAGGCCAAGCCACATTTCAGACATGTAGCTTCTAATCCACTGGGCTGCCAACCCTGCACGGCCTTACGGAGCCACTTCTCCAATGCTGTCCATCTCACAGAATGGCAGGAGTCCAGAGATCCAGAAACCTTAAATATAGCTCGACAAGCCCGGCAGATTGAAGCAATCTATCCCAGCCTTGTATTGTTTTATGAGGTCACAGTCAGGCCTTGAGTTTGGCTTCACATTGATGGGACCATTGAGGCATCACAGAAGGCAGAAGAAAGGTGTGCATAACGGCAACCTGGTTCAAAAGGATCATTTCGGCTTTTCACTCTAAAAAATTCAGTATGTTATTTTTAAATTTTTTATTTTGTGTCTCCATGAATTGATGTACTTTTTTTTATACTATGAGTGATCTGTGTTTTTTCCTGAAACAGCCATTCAGTATAAATAATTCTATTATTATCATCATCTTTCTGTAGAGTTTTATTAGTAACAGTTGTTACCACTGCATAGTGGATTTAGACAGGGACATTCACAGTTTAATAGGCATGGGTATCATCCATTAGGATTTTTAAAGAAACATCAGCCTGCTGCTGCGACAGTACGTTTTACTGTGAAGCCACCAGAGAATGGCTGAGGTTTCTGCAGTGCAATACATTTTCAAATAAGTCAATTCTTTCTCATATGATTTTTTAAATTGGCACATCTAATTGATTGTTTTTTTTAAGAATAATGGAACAAAGAAAAATATGATGGTTTTCATATGACGAGGTGAATCAGGTGTTGAACTTGAACCTTTGAAAACTCTGATGATCAAACTCATTATCCAACAGATTTCAAATCCTGTTTCACCAACTATCAAATAACTGTTTGCCTCATGTATTCTTCCCTTTTTTAATCTGACAAAGAAAGTGTCAAAATGTTGTTTGCCTGTGCACAATAGCTTTAAATCCATCAGCATGCTCCAGTCCTTGAACAAGATGAACCCCTTGTATTCGTTTATGCCTCGTCCAAACTCAACGCTACAACTTCAAAATTCACCTTTCTCACCAAAAAATTACAAAAATTATGCTTGTTAATAAAAAAATGATACTGTAGCTCATTAAAGATTCATGCTATATCTTATTGTCCGTCCTCATCAAATCCATCCTTCAAACTGCTTATGAATCAATGTAACAGATTAGCTTTCAATAAAAACCTTAAGAAGACACTGCTCTGTCACCAGCCATCGATCCGTCAACACAAAGTGCCACTATAGTTCCCTTCAGTTCCATATCAGCGCTCTGTTGTCTGTCCACAAATGGATGGACAGGCCTATGTGTGTGTAGACACACACACCAGCACGGCTGAATCACTGCATGAGCTCGGTCCATCATTGAGGTGGGACCAGTAAGAGCAGGATTATATCCCTGTCCGTCTGTTTGGCTCTGAGCGGTGGGAGGCTGACCCTGATAAATCTCCACAGACTGTGTGGCAGCATGGACATGTTTTGTAGTGGCAGGATCATGGTATGGGCTTTAATTTTGGGTTGGAGGACTGCTCCAGTTGGTAGTGTGAGATGGGAGCCAAGCAGGCGGACCACAGCGCCCGCCAGCCCGCCCACCTGTCTCAGCAGAGCGTCGGCAACAAACAAGCCAGACACCTCTCATGTGACGGAACCATCTCCACAATACACTGGCAGCTGATGTGTCATGCCCTGCGAAAATCAAAGAGTGTGCTATGAATGCAATAAATAAGCCATGGGTGGGGGGCGTGTAGAGGGGGATTTTCAAAAGAATGCTGCTGCGACTGGACACAGATAGGAGGAGGGCCTGTCCCCGCAGAGCGCCTGATTATCGTCTGATCTACAAGTAAATCAAACACCCGAAATAAAAACAGACGACTGCTTCAGCTGGCTTTCATCCTCCACAGCGTGATAGCGTTCAAACCACAACACCACCCTATGAATTACTATTCAAACAGCCATGTGGATGATAAATCATTTTTGTACAATCTCTTCCAGAAGTGAAGTTGTTTTTTTTTAGGGGGAGAAAAATGTGTTATTTCTATTTAGGACAACATGTCTTAGGTGCAGCACAAGATTGTGTGTCACTACACAAATCACACACTCACAGCTGGGTGTGCCATCTTCTTAGCATTTAAATGTCAATATAGTGTCGCTCAGTGTGCTGACACTGTGAGAAAATCGTTTGTATCCTGAAAAGTCAGTTGTCTCAGCCTGCTGCTGAGGCTGAGACGCTGTTTGGGTGTAATGATGATAGAAAGGTGTACAGTGCTCTGTAAGTGTAGCCCTGGTGAGTTAAGGGTTATGTTGATGTGTCTGTGGATTGGGAATGTGATCAGAAAAGTGAAGACAGAGCATAGAATAGTTTCACAGCTGAATGGAGTGACCTTGAAACAGTGGAGAGAAGGTCATGCTGTAGTTGGAATGCAGGATTTAGTAAAGTCAACCACTCTTTGGCTCAAAGTTTAACTCTGAATGGAGCCAAATCATTAAAAGCAATTAAAAGAAACATAAATAACACTGACTGATCCTCATTGGTTTAAGTCAAAAACACTCTACAAAGCATTTGTCACTGCTGCTCTGTGTTGACGAGCGAGGATGAATGATCCACTTCCTATAATGAGCTCTTAGCCGTCATTTTCTAGGGAGTCTTTTAATTCCCATCAACAATGTTCTTTTTTCAAAAGGTTACTTTTATGTAGCTTCTTATAAACAGATTCATTACACGTCTTGTGCAACCGGCTCAAAATAGAAAACAATTCATAAAAATGTCCTCTTCCAGCAAGCCAGATTCCTCTAGGGGAAAAAACAATAGCCTTGATATCTTCAAACAAATGCAAGTATATGCGAGCTCTGCTCTAATGTTTTCTGCTGTGCTGCACTGTGCATAGGGATGTACTTTGCATATCTATTATGCGGTTTCTCTGTGAACAAGCAACCTTGTGGAACTCATCCGAAATCTGCTTTATATTTCTTTTGAAATCAATTTTCAGCTCGTTGCTGTTTTCAAGTCTGCCAACGACAACTGCCTACAGGCAGCCGCATCACAGCGCTCTTGTGCGAGGAAGGGCTTCACTAATACTTGCCTTACTTAACTCTACAAAGGATGCAGACTCTTTAGGACTACTGTATACACTTAGCCAACTTAGTTCAGCTTTACTTTCAAGTTGTGCCCCAGTGAACGCGTGGGGGAAATCTCAAAACATGAGTTTAACTGCTGCTTAAATGAATCTCTGAATTAGTAATCTTGAGCCTGTGTGACTCCATCGCTTCAGAGCTGTTGATTTAATCACTGATACATTCAGCTTAAAGCTACAGTAGGAATAGAGTTTGTTCTTACCTGTCAGGTGTCGGCATGAACAGATGATTGAAGGACAGCAGAAAAGAGAGGGGCAGAAAAGAGGAAAACAAAGTTAGTCACAAATTTAGCACACCGGTCTCTTGTCCAGTAATTCTGTTAGTATTATGTTATGGCACCACATTTTAACATTTTTCCTTCCTCATTAGGTTATAATCATTCATTTCAAGAAAGCAGCAGTAAACTGTGGAGTGCCGGTTTGATTGAAAAGGCTCCTCAAGTGTGACTTGCAGCCTGTACTTCACAACTATCAACATTACCGCTGGCTGAGAGCTCAGATTCCATACCTGTAGCTCGCAGGTTTTCAAAATCAACATGGTGAAAACAGATGACATTAAGAAAGAACTACACAGCTACACAGATGCTGCACGATGTGGCCTTTAATGAACGTCATGCAAATCAGCACAAAGGAAGACACTTTGATCATTTTTCCTCTGGGAAACCCGTGTGACTTATATTGCTTTAACGTGTATACTTTGCAATACTGCCGTGATTGTAATTCTGACCACTCACATGTCCACCGTTAAGGGCTTGTGTCCACAGATGGCACTTTTTGCGCTGGCAGCACCCGTTTTCAATATAAAACCATTGTATTTCAGCAAATTCCTCAGCTTCAGCTTTTTTTTGTCGCTGCGCTCACTCGCTCTTAGTTGAAAACAGTTAAACTTTTGGAACATCACTGTGCTATTCAATGTCACTTCTCCCTCACTGACCAATCAGAATCAAGAAGGGGTGGGACTTACAACATCAGATTTGTCATCAACAATGGCGTAGGAGATGCTAGTCTGACTGATCTTATCGAGGGTCTAATCTTCAGCCCTCTCATGCCAGGACATGACTCCTTTACATTGTTTTCTTGGTGATATTTCCTTAAATAAAAGCTAATATTAAGCACACAGAACTATCTAAAACACATCTAATGGACATTACAGAGGGAAGCAAAAGTTAACTTTCGTATCCTAGCAACAATGAGCGCTGGTGAGAAGCACTCTGAAACGGAGGTCTTGAGCGCTTACATAAATCGCTGTCTGTGGACATGCAGGCCCTAATAATGCTTTTTCCAAAGTTGACCTTCCAGCCTCACTAATAAAGATAAACGATATCCTCATATATCAGACAACAATGAAAGCCAAGTCCATTTTATCATCTAACTCTCATAATGTATATTTTTAACTAAAATGATTTTTAAACAAGAAGATACAGTCTGACACTGTTCACAACCTCCTGAATGTTGGATTCCTTTGAGTTTGATGATGTAGCAGTGGAGTAAAGAAGTCTTTCATTGTCCTATGTTAACTGATTGTAGTGTATTCATCATCATCATCACAGATACAGATTTACATTTTCTATTGATCAAATTTTTAACATTCATTGAGTATTTTTTTTTTTTTAATTTTGATTCAACAGGTAAACTGTTTCACAAGTTTGACATTCATAGTCAGCTTAATGTTATACCATAAGTATTGCATTCAGTAGTCATACTGCAGCCCTGCAGTTTTTACATCTGAACTTTGTGTGTGTGTGTGTGTGTGTGTGTGTGTGTGTGTGTGTGTGTGTGTATTTCCTCCATCTCTGTCTGTGTGTGCAAATGCACACATGTATGAGGCAGAAAGAACATCCGAGAGCAACAGGAAAAAAGCCTTAAGGAGATTGTAAAGAGGACAAACAGTACACACACTGCTCTTAGACTCTTTAACAGCATCACCACCTCATGCTACACACTGTGTGTGTTTTTTTAAGAACAATCCCTTAGTTACTGTGTAATTTTACATTATTGTATTTTTTTTATTTAAATGATGTAAATATGTTTGATTTGATTTTTAACTTCTATTTTTATTTTTAATAATTATATTCCCGTCCCCTGTTTTCTGGAGCTGCTGTAATGCACAAATTTCCCCCACGGGGGATCAATAAAGTTTATCTTTATCTTTATCTTTATCTTAGTGTCGGGCAGCTGGACGCAGTAGAAGCAACTTAACCTCCATCATCATGAAACAGAGAAATCTCCAGGGCTCATTCAGGACATGTTAAGACAATCCCTGCAGACTCTTTCTTCCTTAAAAGCATATTCCCACCCTCATTCCTGCTATTTAATGCAATACCAGTGCTCTGTGCTCTTTTATCAGGCTGCGTCTTTTCTGGTGTTACCCTGGGGCCTGTATGAGGGCAGCCCTTGGCCCCTGTCCTACAGCTTCCTCCTGCCTGACTCTACTGCTTGGCTCGGAGGCCTTGCCCACGGCAACACAGAGCAGAATCAATGAGGGAAGAGTGAGGGGGTGTGTGGATTATCAGCTGAGGGGAGAGAAAGTACAAATGGTTGAGAGGTCAATTAAATTTGTATGACTGCCCATCCCAGTCCATAAAAAAAGGGTGTCAACATATTGGATTGAATACCTTCAGTTGAAGAAGAAAGGGAATTTATGGAGGCCATTGTTTTAGCACAGATTTCATGTCACCATCCAATTTAGCCCTGACAGCCTGTGTTGCTGTTTCAGAATAAATTGCTGCTGATTTAATTAATTATACAGTGGTATTAAATAAAACATTAGGGGAATTATATTTTATTGAATTAAGCATTCACCTTGGCAATTAATCTAGATTTAATATGGCCCGACCTGTTTAAATTATGGAAATCACTAGTGGTGGCTGCACTATGAACCTCTCGCACATTCATACCCTCCCCTGGAACATAATGCAGATTATAGTGGACGTTTCTATAACTAATGTCTTCTATTAGTATCTTTGAAATAGAACTATCACTTAACATTTTTGGCAAGGGTGTAGAGTGAGGGCTTTTAGCACCGAGAAGCTGAAGGGTAAAAGCTAAATTAAGATTTTTTTTCCATGCAGGCGAGGACAATGTCTAATGCTATTAAAGTAAGGAGATAATACCTGGGGTGCTGTTGCTCATTAGAGTTGCCTTTAATAACCTGCGCTATGTTTTTAATGACCATCATGTTCCCACTATTATAAGAATATTGAATGTCAAATAAAAGAGAAAGAGAAAGGAGATGTCAGATGTGGTGCCAACATGGTAACAAGGACCTTAGAGGGAGAGGACCCAAAGGCAGACAGCTACAGTTAGGGCGAGTGCAGTTCAAATAAACATACGGCTTGCAGAGAGGCAAGGCTCTGATCAGAGAGTTGTCCAATACAATCATACAAATTCACAGAGATGGCAGAAAGTCAATGGTCTTAAAAACGGGGAAAAAAACATGACGAATAGGAACACTTAGAGAAACTGCTGGAAGGCTGAACCCTGAGGGGCAGTTTTGAAACGCCACAGGACAAAAAAGAACACACTGAATACACTTAGAAGCAAAGGCTAATCAGAAATAGGTAAAAAAAAAATAATGAGCAGGACCGACATTCACAGATGTGGGAGACAAACACGGGCAGGACGTGAAGTAATAGAAATAGGACAAGGTGAGTAAATAAAATAGGGAGTGATGACTGAATAAAATACATGATGGAAGACACTTAGAAGATACAGGAAGGTACTTGAGAAGGACATACCACCGGGTTTATCACTACTTTTCACTCGCTCTATTACAAGCAGAGCCAGACTTTTATGACTTGTGTGTCCCAGCCGAGGCACTGACTTGGGTAAGCAGAAGCATGTGCGTGCAGCTACACACACGTGAATGAATAGCATAAGGCCCCGT